>NW_027069960.1:160818-225807 GCF_002906115.3 Quercus suber | reverse complement strand
TAACTTTGTATAACCTTTTATATACTACCATTTTAAAATTCTATGATAAGATTATAGGAGGAGTCCGAAAGTGGATCGGATCCAAGCTTTATAGATCAGGCTCAGACGTCGCTTACAATTTATCTCATGTTGATCAAGGCCCAACTTTTAAACCACAAAAAATCCGGGCCCAGTTTTCTACTATTGGGTTTTTCCGTAATTCACCGCCTTAACTGAACTCATTATCTTCTTCTAACCAAAAACCCTAGAAACTCTCTATCTCTCGCATTACACACACACACACACTCTCTCTCTCTAGAATCCACAATATTTCTCACACAGCTCCAATTTCTGGCGCTCTCAACGGAGTTTGAGAGAGCCTAAATAAAACAAGAAACGCAAACATGGCGGACGTGATGGTGATGAAAGAGATCGAGGCCACGGCGGCACACCTCGGAATCGATCTCGACAAACTCGACCTCGACTCCATTCACCTCCCTCCCGGCGAAGACTTCGGCATCGTAAGGTAGTGATTTCAAAACCAAACCAAACCAAAAAAAGAAAAAAAAAAAAAAAACTAACTGAGAATACTTTGCCTTCTGTTTGTTTCCCGAGAAAACCTAATGCTCTGTTTGGTTCATGGTACCTAAAGTTCCACTTTGTTTAATGTTGTATATTTTGGATATAGCATGCCAATAGAGTGAGCAGTATATTTTTAATTGAATTCGCTACTTGAGAATTTGAGAAAATTTACCAATTTGAGCTTATTTGAACTATTAGTTCAATTGATTTGCTGAGAAAATTGTTAAAGATTTAAAGCTTGATTTTTTTTTTTTTACTCAATTTATTTTTGTCAATTACATGTGGTTTTTTGTTCCAGTTGATGATGTATGATTGTTTTGATTCTGATTACCGATTGCAATGTCTTGTAGTGATGATGAAGATGTTTATCAAGGGGATAATCTGGAGCTGAACACTGGGTTTGGCAATGTTATCATTGTTGATAATCTCCCTGTCGTTACTCGGGAAAAATTTGGGAAGCTTGAAACCGTTGTTCGTAAAATCTACAGTCAGATTGGTATGATCAAGGAGGATGGCCTTTGGATGCCTGTTGAATACGATCCTGAGTCTAAGTCTGAGAAAACCTTAGGCTATTGCTTTATTGAGTTTAATACTCCTCTGGTACCACTCTCTCTCTCTCTCTCTCTCTTTAGTCATTGCTCTGATTTAGAAAAAGAATTCCTTGTTTGGTTAAATGTCTTCCAAATATTTGTACTATGATATTTAAGACAATGGGTTATCCTGAAATATCTGCTCTCGTTCACTAGGAGAACTGGGGTTCAAATCTCCCCTCTCATTGTTGTAACTATTGAATTGTCCTGTTATGTTGTACTGAAGGAGCATACAAGATACTTAGAAACATAATTTTAGTTGCAATCTAACTTTATCAACCTTACCAATCCAACCTGACCTGTTCTTGCGTTGAGCGCATTGAACCTGTTGAAAGTGCCTTAGTACTCAGTTTCACTAATATATGTGTCCATCTACTCTAAAAAATTGCGCACCCATTGAGGATTTTGTTTTAAAATAGATTTAAATATAACATATCTGGTTATTTATATAGTTATTGGAAGTTTTGTGTTAAAGAGCATTGAATGATCCACATCACATGGCGAAGGAATTAATGGGTTTAAAAATTGATCCATGATATTTAGATTTAATGGGTTATATAATATCTGATCCAAATCTGAAAGTCTTTGGATTGAATTGACTGCCTGTAAATTTCATGATCAATGTTTCACATTCCTACGTTGCTTAGACATTTTTGGGATTTTTCTTTGTTGGTTATTAGATTTATTTGTCTAATGCTGTGGCATTTGCTTCATTTGTTCTAAACTTTGTCCATTGTCCTGAAAGCTTGAATGAAAAATGAGTTGTGTAGTGATAACCTTTGGATACTTATATACAAGGCAATTGGATTGTTAGTTAAAGTTTCTCTTTAATATTCCTGTTGCTAGTTTTTGTTACTGTTTAGGAAAACATTTTTAAGCCCTTGCTAGGGGTATAATGTTGCGTCATACAGTGTGGTTTAATTCATTTACCTTTATTTGTTTTTTTTTTTAATCACAATTGTAGGAAGCTGAGCTTGCAAAGGAGAAGACAAATGGGTACAAGCTGGACAAGGCTCACATTTTTGCAGTGAACATGTTTGATGATTTTGATAGGTTCATGAAAGTTCCAGATGAGTGGGCCCCTCCTGAATTTAAGCCATATACTCCAGGGGTAATTGCTTCTTTCAGTTTACTTCATGTTTTCCGTCATTGTCCTTAAAATCCACTTGAAATGTTATTATGAGCTGCATACTATTCCCTTTAAAATTTACTACCCTAAAAAGCCATGATTTTATTTTTCAGCATTCACTATTTACATGGGGGCAATTTAACTCTCTGCTCCTTTTCTTTTGGTATCTTTCCACTATTCTCTGATGCCATGATCTTTTTATTACAGATATTACTTATCATATAAGAGCAAAAATATTTCATGCATTTTGAGTTTTCTGAAGTTATAATTTTTGTGATTTTGAATGATATATAGATTGTCCATCTTAAATTTATTCATTGTATTTGTGTAAACATGTGTGTGAAATTATTTATTTACTTATCAGATTTTGCATGGTGGCTTAAGCAATTCATTTTTTAGATTTCTGCTTTACTGAATTGGTTTGTTGTGGAGTTCCCTCTTTTTTTATTTATTTATTTTTTTTTCCCTGGTTTAGTCACTTTCGTAGATTCAGCATAAGATTTCATTTAAGTGTTTTGATATTTCATTAACTTGTTTATTGGAAATATGTCACCTGTCAAATGTAGTGTATATTTGGGTTTTGGTTTTTCTTTTAGCCTGATTAGTAATAAATTTTATTAAAAAGAGGATTTGACAATTTTACAAAATGTAATGCATAGGTGATTTGATGATTTTACTCTCTAGTTTGTTGAAAACAATTCTACACAGTACGAAAAAATTAATAAAAGTTGCCTTTTCAATTCTCTGCTTTTCCATCCCCCTTACCTAACACATAAGGAAGATTGATGATTTATTTTCTCCTCTATTTTCTACATCATTCTCACCTTTCCATCCTCCATACCAAACAACACTGAAAAGTACATATCAAATACCACTTGTTGGACCCTAAAAACATACAAGCAAAGGAAAATAATTCCTTGCAAAAGAGCAATGGGCAACAGATGATCAACATATTCACCACTATGTTCACACATGCAACACCAATCTACTAGGGTGACATGTTTAATATGGTTTTTCTGAAGTTACGACTTTATATGCATAACAGAAAAAGAACAAAAAAACCAACTTTTTAGCTTTTAACCAAATACTCTTTCAAGGAAACTGCCCTTAGGTCCTTTTAAAGATTCATAGAAAGAGTGGACAGTGAATTTACCATTATGGTTTAGGTTCCAATCTCAATTGATCTCTGACACTACTCTCTAGCCACTGCAATATTTGAACATAGTAATTCAATTAATTCCAATTCCTAATCATGAAAGGCTTGAATAAACATGAGATTCAGTCAGATGATTCCCCCAACCTCCCTAGAATTCAAATTAGAATAACATAGAAGTATCTTTGTCCTTGGCTATCAAAAGCAATACATTTTTTTAATTGATAAGTTACACACCCCATATCAAGCCAAAACTAAATTGTGTATTTAAATTTCCATTTTGTCACTAGTATTTTTGATGCAACTAAAGAAAATTTGTGAATATTGTTAAGTTCTTTAGTGTAATGTATTTTTTTTTTTCAATGGTGAAAGATAAGTGTCGTAGCTTGTTTAATGATGAAGAACCTTTTTTGTTAAAATATCTAGCATTTTGTTTGTAGCTCATATTTCTACAACTAATATAAATTAAAATATATTAAAAATGTGCAAAGGTGCCTTCTTTGCCCATTTTAAAATGTAAATATGTGTGCTTTTAGATTTCTTCATTTTTGGCCAAGTATATGGTTTATGTTGTCTTCAAATTGCCTGCAAACAAACTCCCTCTCTATCTGCGGTATTTATTTATTTACTTACCCTTTAAAATGTCTTTTATGTTAAATTTGCTGTTGTTTCATTGCAGGAAAATCTTCAACAATGGCTGACTGATGAAAAAGCTCGTGATCAGTTTGTGATTCGTGCTGGTTCAGATACTGAGGTTTTATGGAATGATGCAAGGCATCTGAAGCCTGAGCCAGTTTATAAGCGTGCTGTGAGTAGAATATGTATCTGATTGTCTAGATACTATCACATAAGACTGTTAATTATGTATTGTTGGGAGTCTCTCTCTCTCTCCCGTGATAGTTTGATACTAAAGCTTAGATTGGGCTTCTAGTTTGACATTTAATGAACTTCTGCTCACTGCTGCAACATTATTAATTGAAATTAATAAATTGACCAATTTATGCCTTTTTTTATTATATAAATGTCACTTTGATGAATGGTCCTACTTGTTTTCTTTTACAGTTCTGGACCGAAAGTTTTGTGCAGTGGTCCCCACTGGGGACTTACTTGGCGACAGTTCACAGGCAAGGTGCCGCTGTTTGGGGTGGTGCCAGTACCTTTAATCGCCTTATGCGTTATGCTCATCCTCAGGTTGATTTTTAAAAATAATTTTTTTTAGTTTCACATTGTGTACCATTTTTCCTTGATATTTAATTTAATTGATATATCAACTGCAGGTTAAACTGATTGATTTTTCCCCTGGTGAGAAATATTTAGTGACCTATAGCAGCCATGAACCAAGTAATCCTCGTGACGCAAATGTGAGTTTTTCTACTTTGTCAGTTATTACTTAACACTGTCAATTAATTGGGCCCAGAACCATTGATAATGTGAATTTATATTTTAGAGGGTTGTGATAAATATTTTTGATGTGAGAACTGGAAAAGTGATGAGAGATTTCAAGGGAAGTGCTGATGACTTTGCTATTGGAGGAACTGGTGGTGTTACAGGGGTGTCATGGCCTGTTTTCAGGTGAGTTTATTTACTTTAATTCTACATAGACCTGGTGATAGCTCTTTCTTCCGTTTCCACATATTACTATTTTCAATATTTTTCATTAATCTAATGGATTAATCTTATTTTTCCAGATGGGCGGGAGGTAAAGAGGACAAATATTTTGCCAGAATTGGGAAAAATATTATCTCTGTCTATGAAACAGAAACCTTTTCACTTATTGACAAGAAATCCCTGAAGGTAGAAAATGTAGTGGATTTCAGTTGGTCACCTATGGATCCAATTCTTGCACTCTTTGTTCCTGAATTAGGGGACCATCCTGCTAGGGTGAGCACTATTGTTTAATATGGATATGTTTTATTTATTTTTATTCACAGTTTGTGCTCTTTCTCTAATTTCTGCATTAAGGTAAATTAATTTTACTTCATCCAATTAATTCTCAGGTGAGTCTAATGCAAATCCCAAGTAAAGATGAGTTAAGGCAGAAGAATCTTTTCAGTGTTAGTGATTGCAAAATGTACTGGCAAAGCAATGGGGATTATCTTGCTGTTAAGGTTGATCGCTATACAAAAACGAAAAAAAGCACATACACAGGCTTTGAGCTTTTCCGTATAAGAGAACGAGATATTCCCATTGAGGTTTTTGAGCTTGAGAATAAGAATGACAAGATTATCGCCTTTGCTTGGGAGCCAAAGGGCCACAGGTTTGCAGTTATCCATGGTGATAACCCAAGACCTGATATAAGTTTCTACTCAATGCGCTCTGCAAACAATACAGAGAAGGTTAAAAAGCTCATCACTCTGAAAGGGAAGCAGGCAAATGCTCTTTTCTGGTCACCTACTGGGCGCTTCATTATACTTGCAGGATTAAAGGGTTTGAATGGACAGCTGGAGTTTTACAATGTTGATGAGCTTGAAACCATGGCAACAGCTGAGCATTTTATGGCAACAGATATTGAATGGGATCCGACTGGAAGGTAATTTTGAGAATCTTCTTGGTCATGTCAATATTAGGGGTGTTTTGTTGGGATTTATTCAATTTAAAATGCACTGCACAAAACTGCTATATTTATTTCATAAATAGAATATATCTGCACTGAATTACCTTTTTTCTTCTACTTATTATCTTGGTTGTCATATTCGGCCTTCTTGCATCTATAGGTATGTTGCAACTGCAGTGACTTCCGTACATGAGATGGAAAATGGTTTCAACATATGGTCCTTCAATGGCAAGCTACTTTATAGGATCCTGAAGGATCATTTCTTTCAGGTAATCTCACTAATATTTCATGGTTTAAATTGTCTTGTATACTCACAAACTCAAATTCAGTTTTCTCTATTACATGTGAAATTATTTGCTGTATACTTCTTCTCATACTGTTTGTGACAGTACTTGTGGCGCCCAAGACCACCATCATTCTTGAGTCCTGAGAAAGAGGAAGAGATTGCAAAGAACTTAAAGAAGTACAGTAAGAAGTACGAGGCAGAGGACCAGGATGTTTCAATGCTATTGAGTGAGCAAGATCGTGAGAAGCGGAAGATGTTGAAGGATGAATGGGAGAAGTGGGTCAATGAGTGGAAGCATTTGCATGAATTAGAAAAACTGGAGAGGGAGAAACTCAGGGATGGAGAAGCCAGCGATGAAGAGGAAGAGTACGAGGCAAAAGAAGTTGAAGTTGAGGAGATATTGGATGTTTCAGAGGAGGTCCTTTCTTTTGAGGAGTGATATCAGTGATACTTTTTGAGAGCTTTTAGATCCCTATATTTAGAGCACTACTCACCAATAGCGCTCTTCCAGATGAAGAGCGTTTGGACTAATATTTCGAGGTTCTCCTTTTTTTATTTTATCATATTTTTATTTTTCACCCCTTAAATTTTTCATAGCGTCATCTGGTGAGCTAATGTTATGTTTCTTTGTAATTTTTTGTTTTGTTTAATATAATTATTGACTACAGTTTTGTTAGCCTGAACAGCATAATCTGGTTCGTGCACTAGGCAAATTACACATTTTCAATATAAATTGTCACATCGATTATACTTAACCCCTTAAACTTTTGAAACTCACAATTGACCCTCACAAATTTTAAAAAATACATTATAATTAACTTTCTGTTGTCTGATTTGTTGTTAACTTTAACGAAATTAGTATTAAAATACTAATTTACCCCATAAATGTCTATCTGGAGAGGGTTCAATTGATATTCAATGTTAAATTCTCTTAGCTTTACACCAAAACAAGTAGTAAGAGGTTACGTATTGATAGTTTAGGGATTTAGTATAATTGAGACAATAGTTTGAGACAATAGTTTAGGGTAAAAAAAGTATAATTTATTATTATTATTGTTATTATTACTGGGGAGTTCTGACCTGTACATTAATGTACAATTGACACCAAAAATGGTTGAAAGGTAGGCCTGGGAAATGTGGAAAGGTATAATTTATTTTTTTTCTTTTGGGAATTCTTAAATTGTACATTAATGAACAATTGGCACCAACAATGGTTGAAAGGTAGGCTTGGGATGTATTTCGAAGAAAAATTTCACCTTCCAACCCTGTTGAAATATAAAGCCTGTTGAGTGTTGAAATATAAAGCGTGGGGATGGGTGAGGGGAGAAAATTGAAGATTGGGCAATAAAGATTGCAATTCCTTTCTTGGAGGCACCATCACTGTCTTCTGTTATGGCTGATGTTTTGGTTTTGGATTTGGTGCAATAGCCATTGCACCATGCAATTACCATTTGATTGTGAAATGTAAAGGACAGTTAACCATTTGATTTTGAGATGAAACAGCTAAAGATGTGGCTATCTTTTACGATTCACAATCAAATGGTAATTGCATGATAATTACTATAACCATCTTTTACAATTCACAATAGCCATTGCACCATGCAATTACCATTTGATTGTGAGATGTAAAAGACATTTTACCGTTTGATTGTGAGATGTAATAGCTAAGATATAACTATCTTTTACAATTCACAATCAAACGGTAATTGCATGGTGTAATAGCTAAGATATAAATTTGTTTCGAATGTTTCAATGTAAACTAGGCTATGGATTTAATCTCTTCTCTAGTTAGTGTAATTGATTGAGGGTACGTGGTATAAAAAGTTTCCTTATTATATTTTGGTGGTATTATAGGTTCCTTATGTTTTGGTAGGAAATTTAACTAGAATAAAGTTTTTAGAAGGTTTAATTGTAATTTCCAAGTACGCTATTTAATTACTTAAAGTTTATTTAGAAGGTTTATTTGTCCCTAGATTTTAACAAGTGATTTTAATTCTTAAAGTTTAACTTGATCATTGTTAATTATTTAGTTGACGTAGTTTAACAAAACATTTTATGTCATCACTTTATTAGATAGTAGAGATTAAAAGTGATCAGAACATTTTATGTCATCACCTTATTAGATAGTTGATATTAAAAGTGATCACCATAGTTTTAAAAACCATACTAGAATGATCAACTTGATTGAGTTAATTGGGAATCATTCACTAGTTTGGGCTTTAAAAACCAAAAAAAAAAAAAAAAAAAAAAAAAAAAAAATTGATTTGTAGTTTAATCGGCTGGTTNNNAAAGCGCCGAGAGAGAGAGAGAGAGAGAGAGAGAGAGAGAGAGAGAGAGAGAGAGAGAGAGAGAGAGAGATTTAACAAATATTACAAAAATGAACAATAATTACTAAACAAAAACAAAATAATAAGTATTTATGATTGATTTTATTATGTATGGTTTAATTTGTTTATTTAAAAAAAAAAAACTAAAATCATTAGAGATGAATAAAATAATTTAAAATAAATGATAAAATTTTAGAACTTTTCAGAATATAATTTTAGAGAGAGAGAGAGAGAGAGGGAGAATTGGACTAATATATTCTGGCCTAAAATTTATATATAAAGTAAGAAACAGATTTAACAAATATTACAAAAATGAACAATAATTACTAAGCAAAAACAAAATAATAAGTATTTATGATTGATTTTATTATGTATGGTTTAATTTGTTTATTAAAAAAAAAACTAAAATCATTAGGATGAATAAAATAATTTAAAATAAATGATAAAATTTTAGAACTTTTCGGAATATAATTTTAATCAAAATGATAATATAAAATCTTTTAAACTTAAACTTTCAAAATCTTTCTTTTAAAACTTTTGTCACTAATTCATGTATGCCATTAGAAGCTCACATGACAACTGCTTTAAATAAAATTTAAGAGGGGTGCTACGTCCATAATATTTTTACAACATTTTCACAACAAATTATAGGTGGTTAGTTGTTACTGGTTAAAATTTGAACCTAACACTAAGATTTTTTTTTGCTCCAACAATAACAACCAGTAACAACTTGCCATTTATGATTTGTTGTGAAAATGTTGTGGACATATCATTTCTCAAAATTCAATTATACTAATATTATAACGTTTAAATGAAATTATTTGAAATTATGAAAGTTTAAATGAAACTATGTGATCTTTCTTTCTTTCTTTCTTTCTCAAAAAAAGAAAAAAGAAAAAAGAAACTATGTGAACTATAAAGTTTAAATAAAAAATATATGAGCATATATACCAAAAAATAAAAGAAAAAGAAAAAGAAAAAGAAAAAGAAAAAGAAATTATAAGGTTGAAATTAAACTTATTCAAAACTATAAGGTTTAAATGAAAATTATTTAATAAAAAATAGTTGGATTGTTGTGCATTCTAATTACCTCAACTGTAAAGTCATTTATTTTTGAATCAAGAATTTGGTTTAGAATCCTATACATACCCAAAATAATCTATCTCTATTATGAAGCGGTCGTCATAAATTTCAAAAATCCTGTTGTGTACATGGAGATCATAAAGCAGACGTCATCATAACAATGAGCAAATTTGCTCCAAGATACTTTATGGTATGTTACATGGGGAATATATACTTTATCCTTTTATATTTTAGATTATGTGATTAAGAAGATAAGTTTTGAATAGGACATAAAATAATGGACTAGGGAATTAATTTTCATTAATTGAATTATAATTAGTAATTGTTTATTGTCATATCTGATTTTTTTTTTTTTTTTTGGGTGTGATAAAAAAAAGTCACTGTTTTATTCTTTAATTAAGATAAATGAGATTTTTCTTTATTGTTTTCCCTAATTATTTTTTTGGTACTGTACCCTAAAAATTTAAAGGAATATTATTGACGAGAAAGAAATTGTAAAGAAAAAAAAAATGATAAAGCATTGAAGATCCCCTCAACAAAGTTCAGGAAAAAGTATCCCAAATCTAACGTGAAATGAGGGCTCTTATAATTTCTCCTACATCACCGGATTATATAAATGATGAGACTACTCCTTGGTGAGAATGGGCTTCCTTTTGAGACAGCTAGAATTGAAGATCCCCTCAACAAAGTTCAGGAAAAAGTATCCCAAATCTAACGTGAAATGAGGGCTCTTATAATTTCTCCTACATCACCGGATTATATAAATGATGAGACTACTCCTTGGTGAGAATGGGCTTCCTTTTGAGACAGCTAGAAGATACAGTAGAATCTGGAAGACTTAATAATATGAACATAAAAAAGAATGTAAAGGTGATTATCAAAATGTAAAGGCCATGGACAGTGGACTCCACCATCTTTGGTGCTAAAGCTAGACCTAAGAGGCTAAGAGCGTGAACAAAAGAAAAATCTGTAGCTGATGTACTCCATCATAAATATCAAGCAAAAGAAAAATAATGAAAATTGCAAGCTGCCATGAAAGCAATATTTTTTGTCTCATCCACACTTGAAAAAAAAAAAAACTTGCCCCTTTTTATGTGATATATAATTATCTAATCTGATATCAATTGATTTTATTTGATCTTTGAAATATATGGCGAAAACATGTTGTTTTATTTTACAAATTATAGAAGAAAATTTTACTCCTATAAGAAAAGTGCTCATCCTCTCATAACAAATATAGCTTCATGTATATGATTTATGGTAGAATTCATTTTCGCACACCCATGTAAGAGGAGAGAGTAACCCAAATCATTTCACCTGCATTTTCTTATTGGGATGGTGTGGTTCTCATGCATTAAAACTTTGGGAGAGTTCTTAGGTATTGGGACTTGGGTCCCAACAGTAGAAAGCGATGCCAAGAGCTGCATTGATGCCATCTTAGACCCATGTACTAAGCCTCCTTGGAGAATAGTGGTTCTTATTGCTGATACACTATTTTAAGCTTCCAAAGTCCAAAGCGTTCAGTTTAAATGGACTCCTAGAAAAGCTAACATGGCCGCTCACTTCCTCGGGAGTGTAGTCAAAAATTTTTGGTTGTGGTCAAGCTAATATTATCATATTGATTTGCAATTCAAGAAAAATATAAAGTATGACATATATACATTTATATATATCTTTTTGCATTAGTTTTAGAAAAAAAAAAAAAAAACATTAAATCTAATCAAAATTAGACTACATTCACGAGAAATAATATTCATAAAAATTAAATATAACAAAGTCACTTCAAGCAACCATAAAATAAATAGCAGTTAAATTTAGTCAAATTAGACTACTATGCTAAAAAATAAATTCAAAATCAATTTCATTACCTTCAACTAAATTTAAAATCAATTTCATTCATACTAATAATCTAATACTGCACCCTCCTGAATGTAGTCTAATATTATACCCTCGTGAATAGCACTCAAGAAAAAAAGTAGTGGGATATGGCTGACTTGTTTAGAGGAGGCAAGGAAAAGTCAAAAGATGAAAAGTAGGGATTTGTGGGCTGGAATTTTTGTGGCTTATCCGGATCATAAAAAAAAAAGTATTGGGACTTGGGAAAATTAACTTTGTTAATTGGTTGTAATGAAACCAAAGATACACTTAAACTTTTTTTCTATTATTTTGCTTTTCTGGATCACTCTTTCTAAATAAGTGGGAAATTAAAAAAGAGATGGGAATGGGACATGGAAGAAGAAATTGGTCCCTTAATTGGAAAAAAAAAGGGTAAAAATTGTTGACAATGTTCGATGATACTTATGTAGACACTTAACCTATAAAAAATCTCTCTCTCTCTCTCTCTCTCTCTCACGCGCGCGCACACACATTTTGGGACATATTCCATCTTTTTTCCACCACTAACTAGAAGTGGATTCTGGCCTACACATATTTTGGGACATATTCCATCTTTTTTCCACCACTTACTAGAAGTGGATTCTGGCCTACTGCCAAAGAAGATTCCAATCACAATTGATAATCTATCTCTTCCCTTCTTTCTCTCTCTGTCTCTTCTCAAGAATCCAGCTATTGTATGCCCACAAGTAACGTGTATTATGGCCCACGACAAAACAAGATTGGAAGCATAATGAGAACTCTGAATTAGTGCTTATAAGGGCTTGTCTCATCCACACTTGAAAAAAAAAAAAAACTTGCCCCTTTTTATGTGATATATAATTATCTAATCTGATATCAATTGATTTTATTTGATCTTTGAAATATATGGCGAAAACATGTTGTTTTATTATACAAGAAAATTTTACTCCTATAAGAAAAGTGCTCATCCTCTCATAACAAATATAGCTTCATGTATATGATTTATGGTAGAATTCATTTTCGCACACCCATGTAAGAGGAGAGAGGAACCCAAATCATTTCACCCGCATTTTCTTATTGGGATGGTGTGGTTCTCATGCATTAAAACTTTGGGAGAGTTCTTAGGTATTGGGACTTGGGTCCCAACAGTAGAAAGCGATGCCAAGAGCTGCATTGATGCCATCTTAGACCCTTGTACTAAGCCTCCTTGGAGAAAAGTGGTTCTTATTGCTGATACACTATTTTAAGCTTCCAAAGTCCAAAGCGTTCAGTTTAAATGGACTCTTAGAAAAGCTAACATGGCCGCTCACTTCCTCGGGAGCGTAGCCAAAAATTTTTGGTTGGGGTCAAGCTAATATTATCATATTGATTTGCAATTCAAGAAAAATATAAAGTATGACATATATACATTCATATATATCTTTCTGCATTAGTTTTAGAAAAAAAAAACATTAAATCTAATCAAAATTAGACTACATTCACGAGAAATAATATTCATAAAAATTAAATATAACAAAATTACTTCAAGCAACCATAAAATAAATAGCAATTAAATTTAGTCAAATTAAATTACTATGCTAAAAAAATAAATTCAAAATCAATTTCATTCATACTAATAATCTAATACTGCACCCTCGTGAATGTAGTCTAATATTGTACCCTCGTGAATAGCACTCAAGCAAAAAAGTAGTGGGACATGGCTGACTTGTTTAGAGGAGGCAAGGAAAAGTCAAAAGATGAAAAGTAGGGATTTGTGGGGTGGAATTTTTGTGGCTTATCCAGATCATAAAAAAAAAAAGTATTGGGACTTGGGAAAATTAACTTTGTTAATTGGTAGTAATGAAACCAAAGATACACTAAAACTTTTTTTCTATTATTTTGCTTTTCTGGGTCACTCTTTCTAAATAAGTGGGAAATTAAAAAAGAGATGGGAATGGGACATGGAAGAAGAAATTGGTCCCTTAATTGAGAAAAAAAAGGGTAAAAATTGTTGACAATGTTCGATGATACTTATGTAGACACTTAACCTATAAAAAATCTCTCTCTCTCTCTCTCTCTCTCTCACGCGCGCGCGCACACACATTTTGGGACATATTCCATCTTTTTTCCACCACTAACTAGAAGTGGATTCTGGCCTACACATATTTTGGGACATATTCCATCTTTTTTCCACCACTTACTAGAAGTGGATTCTGGCCTACTGCCAAAGAAGATTCCAATCACAATTGATAATCTATCTCTTCCCTTCTTTCTCTCTCTGTCTCTTCTCAAGAATCCAGCTATTGTATGCCCACAAGTAACGTGTATTATGGCCCACGACAAAACAAGATTGGAAGCATAATGAGAACTCTGAATTAGTGCTTATAAGGGCCACTAGATCTCCACTTGAGTCTTGATCATTAGTTGGTGGCCATCGATAAATATTTCCATACCTCCATGTTAATGATGTCTTGTCCTGAGTCCATCTTTTTAATGGTAAATTGCACAGATCTTGAATTTACAATATTTCCACCCCACGTTTATGAGAGGGAATATATCATTTAAATTAGAAATCACTTACTTTTTTAACTTTGAATATTCATAAAATAATTATGATACCTAATTCAAGTACTTTGGTAAGTGATAAAGTGAACTTAGATGATAATATCAATTAAGTTGTTGCATTTGGAAGATATTTTGGGAGATAGTGATTCAACATTAGTTTAGACATGAAACAACGATATTAGAGAATCAATTTAGTTTTATGTAGGTGATTCAATATGAAAGCTATTTTCTTACTTAGGTGGCTAATGAAAAAAATATAGAAAAGCCAACAAAGATCTCCATCTGATTATTATTTCTAGAGAAGGCACATATGATACAATACCTACAGAAGTGTTGTGATGGGTTTTAGAAACAAGAGGAGTTTATATAAAGTATATTAAGTTGATTAAAAATGTGTATAATTGAATTATAATTAGTATGAGAACAAGTGGAGACAACACAAGCAAATTTGCTATCACTATAAATTTATATAAAAGATCAATATTAAATCCATATCACTTTGCATTGGTGTGGTGATCATGGTTAAGCATACTAGATCAATTCAAGATGTAGACCACTGGTTATATATAGATGATATAGTTTTAGCATATGAAAATAGATGTGGAGCTGATGTCATGTAAGAAATTTGAAGAGATTGAGTTTAAAGACTTTTAGCAAAGTAGAACTAAAACAAAGTACTGAAATGTGCTTTAGTAAAAGTAAAAACAAAGATGAAGGGGTTGTAAGATTTGATGGTTAAGAAATACCATAGAGTGAGAGTTGTCAATATCTTGGATTAATAATTATAAGGATGGAGAGATTAAAAATGTTGTGAATTAGAGGGCAAAACCAAAATAGATGAAGTCGAGAAGAGTATCGATAGTATAGAGTGATTGTTGAATACCTACAAAGTTAAATGAAAAATGTTATCAATAATACTACTATAAGAGTTCTAGCTATACCCTATGGTATTGAATGTTGGACTGTTAAGAAGTAACATGTTCATAAAATGTGTAGTTGAAATGTGAATATTAAGATGGTTAAGTGGAAATAATACAAGACAAGATAGAATTCGAAATGAGAAAATTTGCTTAAAGATAGGTTTAACCCTTATTTATGAAAAGATGAGGGAGGATCGCTTGAGATGATTTGATCATGTATGTATGAGAGCAATTAATGTACCAATGAGAAGGAGTGAGTTGATTTAAATTAAGAGAACAAAAAAAAAAGGGAAAAAAATAGAGAAAGATCTAAAATAACATTAATAAAATGGAAAAAAAAAAAAAAACATGTAGCTAGCCTTGATTTGTCTATTGATGATACATAGTTGACCCCAACATTTTGAGACATGTAGTTACTTTAAGTACCGTGGGTTATTTAAAATCTTTTATAGTTAAATAAGAGATATAAAGTTAAATATTTGTTAATACTAAAAATTAATTGGTATCTTAAGAGTAGATGCCATAGAAAAAAGAAAAAAAAAAGAAAAAAAGAGAGAGAGGCTGTTTCGTGGGTTACATAGTGTTTTATGAGCACGGGGTATGAGATTAATTAAGAAGGGGAGAGGGTGGTTTTGTTTTGTTTTATTTTGTTTTTATTTTGTTTTGTTTTTATTATTTTTTTTTTTTGGAGAAACTGTGAGAGTGGTAAGATTAGATCTAGGTTGGTCCGATGTGGAAGTTTGGTTTCATTAGTGGATGGGCAAAAGTGGTCACCGAGTACATAATGTTTTATACAAAAGGTAGACTTTGAGTTGCCGACAGTGTTCTGCAATTGAAGTGGTGGCCCCCATTAATCTAAGATTGAGCTTTCCAGTCTAAGTTCTAGTGGAGGACTTGGAAATCAAACTTTTGGGCTAAAGTTCATATGCATAGATTGTGGTATGGGTGAAGTTCAATTCTTTACTTTTCTAATAAAGTTTTTTTTTTTTGAGACAATATTTAATAAAGTTTAAATCTATTGATTTGGGTCAACTAGTGTTACTGTTTTTCTTCTCTCTCTCTCTCTCTCTAAATATATATATATATATTTGTAGGAACTTATTTTGGTATTTGATATATGGAGATGCCGAAGAAAATGGATATTAATTTTGTGTAGTCAGTAAAAAAGGGTATCACATGTCTAGAAATGAATTGGAAATTGGGTGTGCGTTTGGATCCGCGTTTTAAGTTCAGTTTTTATTTTTTTATTTTTTATTTTTTATTTTTTAGCGTGTATGAACAGTAACACGCATTGTTCATACACATGGATGCACTGTGCAGGAGACAAAATGCACTGTTCACGGGTCTCACGGTATAATTCACACATTTAAAAATTAATTTGCTACAGTATTTTCAGTTTTCAGCAAAATAAATTGTATCCAAATGGACCCTGGATCAAATTTAAAGTGATTTGATCCTCATTTTATGTAAGGAAGTTGGGATTTCAAACATACGAATTGAACTAGATTATAATTCAAGCGTATGCACAGGAATTTTTATTTTTTATTTGTATCAATAATCAAATTTGATGGTACAAAATACTATGTTGACAACAATCTGTTTTAAAAAGAAATTAAAGTAATGAAATTGTTAGTTTATTAAGTGAGATTTTTATAAAATAATCAAAATACCTGTATGCCTTATGATAGGTCAAGAATGTATTGACCCTTTATGGTAAATTAACCAATTAATTAGCCAAGTGAATTAATTAAGTCAATTAACATGCAATATGCGTGATAGCACAAACAAATCACCAAATAACTAAATGTAGCGGAAAATAAATTTGATACGCTGATTTGTTTACGAATGGGAAAAACTTCCAAGGCAAAAACCCTACCGAGTGAATTTAAGGTCACCACTCTCGAGAATCCACTATTATCAAAACAAGCGGTTACAAGTAAATGAATCTCAGTATCTTATACCAACCTACAGTTGAACTCTTATCCCAATACATAATTGGACTTGTAATGTAGTGACAATCTCTCCTTTCAATGTACGGCTCCAAGTACGTGACTAACCAATTGATGCACGGATCCAAGTACATGACTGATACACCAACTTGAGAGGGATGTTGGCTGCAAAGTTCTTCAATTCATCCAGATGATGAAGATCAAAAAACTCATTGGTCACAAAACCCTACTGCGTGCAAACGCAGCAGATTCTTCAAGAGAAAGATGAACTAGGGCATATGTCTCCGGTCACAATATGCTTGCATAAAACCTTTGCATCAAGTTGCATCCTGTTGCATTAAGTAAGACGGTCCTTAAAATAATCCTTATATATGTTTAGGGTTGTGAGAAAAAAAAACCTAAACACATAGCTTGAATATGCATGAAAAATAGATCTGAAAAACTGATTTTCGCAATTCTTGATAGATACTGCTGTCGAGATTATCTATCGAGATTCACATTTTAAATCTCGATAGATACATCTTTTGAGCTATCTGTCGAGCTCTAAAGAACAACACTTCTTCACTTGATTCCTGGACAAATTTGCATGGCTTCAATACTTAGACTTGAACTCATATTTCTTGAAGTATTAAACACATCCTGAATCTACCTAATTACAAGTTAAGTGCATTTTGTCAAAGGATTAGCCAATTTTAAATGACATATGTTCTCAGCATGTTCCACATATGTCCTAACACCTTAGAATTTTTTTTTTTTTTGAGCTTAATGTTGGATTTTTACGTTGGTTAGTACATTTGGCTATTCAATTGAAGAAATAGTGAAGAAAAGAGCATAATATAACTTTTATTGGCTACTATTTAGATTCCAAAATATGAATTTAAAATTTTATCTCAAGAATTAGGGTAAATGAATTTCAATTCCTTTCAAATGACCAATTCCTGGTTTTCAAGACAAGGACTAAACTACAAAGTACATATTTGTTTATTAAACACAAATCATAAACTAATCACACTACAATCCAAAATTAGTGTGAGGCTTCCAATAAGAAAATTTTTAGCAGTTGTTAGCTATGGGGTCACTGTTAGGAGGACAAACTGATCACTGCTAGATCACCATTTTTTGAGGAAATATAACGTACCAAAATGCTGAGGCACTTTACTCGCCTGCCGTTCATTTGTTATAATGGAAAGACTGATCCGATTGAGCATGTTAGCCACTTCGCTCAACTCATGGTCCTCTATTCTCGAAATGATGGTCATTAGTGTAAAGTGTTCCCTTCCAGCCTTGGACCCATGACGATAACATAGTTCGACGGCTTGATGAAGGGTTCCATCTATAACTTCATGTAATTAGTCCAAGCATTCGGAGCACACTTCGTAATGTGCAGCTGAGTCTTGCAGCCTATCAATGCCCTGCTTTCTATGAAGATAGGAAATGGGAAGACTCTCTGATCATATGCAAACCAATATTGAGAGTTGTATAACGAGATTGGAGGAGGCAATGAGTATGTGGCAATGACCAATTTTAGATTAGGGCTCCCCCAAGACTTCGAGCTGAGAGACTCCTTAACTATGAGGCCTCCGAGGAGTGTGTACTAGTTAATGAGGTGTATTGAAAAGCATAAGAGGCTGGAAGAGAATCGATAACAGGGGAAGGGGAAAGCCCCTATTGCTTTTCAATACCAAAAGAAGCATCGGTCTGAGGGTTTCCAACCAAGGCCTTAGAGAGATGCAAGGGGAAAAAACCCCGATGGTAGAGCTGAAGGGGTAAATGTAGCATTCAAAGAAACGGTACATAAGATCTTAGAGAGAATAAAGCACGAATCTTATTTTCGATGGCTCGGCAAGATGGGCAGGGATACAGCCAAAAGAAACCAGAGCTTGTATTGCACGTATCATCGAGACAATGGGCACACTACCAAACAGTGTAGGACTTTCAAAGACCACTTGGCACAGCTTGTCAAAGTTGAGCATCTGAGGGAGTACGTGGTCGGTTAGGGAGGAGATACCATAAGAGAGACTTTAAGAAGCCAAAAGGGTGCCCTGCCTCCCTCCCTTCAAGATCATCAAGGTTATCCATGTAGCATTCATTAGGTGAGCGCCAGCCATCGAAAGGTAGATTCTAAGCATCATCCCTAATAGGAATCAGAGACCTTGGATTGTCTTGAGAAGAGGCCCAAGTCAGCCAAAGAGAAAATTGTCTTTGATGATGTCGACCTAGAAGGGACCACCCAGCCGCACGATGTCGCATTGCACCCTTAGGATTGTGGGTTTCCTTGTGAAAAGGGTAATGATTGATCAGGGGAGCGGGGCTGAGATAATGTACCCAGATCTATACAAGGGCTTGGGTATAAAAGTAGAGAACCTCACAAAGTACGACACTCCACTTGTGGGGTTTGACGGAAAGATGGTAATGCCAGATAGGTAGATTACGCTCCCAATGGTAACTGAGGGAAAAGAGGAGATGGTGAACTTTATAGTGGTAAACGTGTTCTCACTATACATGGCGATTTTGGTGAGACCGTGGATCCACGCTATATGTGTTGTACCATTCACGCTGCACGCGAAGGTAAAATTCCCCACTGAGCAAGGTATTGTGGTAGTGAAGGGGGACCAAAAAGCAGCTTGGCAGTGCTTGGTGGCTGCTATCAATCATGAGATTAAACAAAAGGAACAAGTAGAGCTAGGCTCGTTATAGCAATTACAGTGCCCTGAGGAATCTAATAGGGCTAACAGTGCTAAGAAGCTATTTGAGGTCAGAACTTTGCCCTATAAGGATAAGTACTTTTAGATAGGTTAGCTAACACCATGGTGGTAAAGAAAAAGAATGAGAAATTGAAGGTTTGTGTTGACTTTACCGACTTTGACCTCTTAAGACCCGTTTCCGATCTCGAAGATGGACCAATTGGTGGATGCCACTTACGGTCACCAGAGGATGAGCTTTTTAGATGCTTTCCAAGAATATCACCATATAGCCCTGGCCCTGAAGGACCAAGATAAAACATCTTTCATCTCCCTCGATGGCAACTACCATTACATAGTTATGCCCTTTGGTTTAAAGAATGCTGGGGCGACTTATTAGGATTAACCAATCACTGTATGGGTAAACAGTGATTTGTCTATTGATGATAAGTTGCCCCAGCGTTCTTTAAACTAAAGGGCATAACCATGTAATGGTAGTTGCCTTCGAGGGAGATGAAAGATGTTTTATCTTGGTCTTTCGGGGATGGGGCTATTTGGTGATATCCTTGGAAAGCGTCTAAAAACTCATCCTTGGGTGACCATAAGTGGTATCTGCCAGTTGGTCTATCTTCGAAACGGGAAAAAGGTCCTTGGGTCATGCTCGGTTAAAGTCGATAAAGTTAACGCAAACCCACAATTTCCCATTCTTTTTCTTCACCACTATGGTGTTAGCTAACCAATTTGGGAGAACACTTTTTTGATAGCCCTTGCCTGTGGACACAAGGGGTTATTTTTAGAGTTGTCACCTAGTTTTTACAATGGTCTAGGAACCATATATATTGCGTCCCTTCGAGAAAAAACCTTTTGATCTTACTACTCGAGTATGGGTTTGGAGTTTATGTATGCTATTGGGAAGGTTTTAGGCACCCAAGATTGTCCAACCCTAAGGTTGGCCTCCCATCATTGTGTCTTGTGTCTTAACCTTGTTAAAAACTAGCTCAACACTTATTTCCTAGACACACACACACACACACACACACACACAGAGTAACATGCATCTGGCATACAACATGGCATCATCATCTCAAAACACATACATATCCATCCACAAAGCATAAGAAACCGACCACACATATACAACCCGAGCATTCATCTAACATGGCATCAAAGCATATTCAAGGTAGCAACATGTATAATCAAATAAAGGCAAAGCATAAGCATACGGAAATATCCAAGTAACATGTGATTCATCCAAGTGTTCACATTCATCTCTAACACCAAAACAAGATCATATCACAAATGCATGAGCATTTCCAATGCATGACTTACTTACCTTGCAGCAACTCAGCACCTATGACATTTATGCATGAGCATGTGAATGCATGTTCATGTCATCAAAACAAGGAAAACACTAAATAAACCCTAACTCTAATATGTGATAGCAAACCAAGCAATTAAACGTGTGAAACATGGGCATTGAAAGCATAAAAGCATGGAAAAGAGACTAAACAAACAAACATGTTAAAGTAGAAGCAAAAAAAACAAACAAAAATTTAGGGTTTTTGGGCAATAGCATCATGCACGCTAGAACAGGCTTGCGTGCGCATAATCAGGCTTGTTTATGCATACAAAAGTCCTTGCCCAGAAAACCTAAAAATGCAAAAACAGAGTAGAACTTTAAAACGAAAATCTAACAATCTAACGTGCACAAAACATGAAAAGAACTAAAAAACTAACTTAAGCAGACATACAGCCACATAAACTATGCAAGAAAAAAAAAATTAAAATGCAGAAAGAAAAGCAGTAAAAAAAGAAAGGGTCAGACTCAATTCCTTAAACAAAAGCTTTCCAAGCTTGATTTTGACTGTTCTCCTCAGTCAAGTCTATTCACAAACCTATAAGAAAGTGATTAGCAACGTTAAACTAAAAGGATTGAGACCAGAAAAGGTCCCAATCAAATAAAATTGACTTGAGGGTAGTTTGTGAAAAAATCCCTTTGGATTCACTATTTTCTAGTGAATCTTATATTTTTCTTATGGGATTTCTGTGTGTTTTGAAAATATACCATGTAAGGCTTTTTATATTTGAAAAAATGGGGTTTGGAATGGCTTTTAGACGATGTGGGATTCATTTCAAATCTCAGCCATTATTGCAGAAATTTTGCATTTCTTATGCTTCTGAAACCCTAGCTGCGTACGCAGGAACGTGCCTGCGTACGCATGCTTTAGCTCGCGTATGCAAGCTGTGACCCACGTACGCTGGCCAAGGGCCACTTTGGTTATTTTATTTCCAAAACTAGATTTTTGCTCATTTAAAATGTTATATTTTTCATTTTGACACTCCTTAAGTCAATTTGATATTTGATTGGGCTTTAAACTGGCATAGGGCCTTGGAGTTCGAACATTATTGGGGAATGGGAGCCCGAGCTATAAGGGGTACAAGATGTGGTGTCTACACTGCCTGCTTAAAATTTTTCACTTCCTCTTTCACGGCTTCTGCGTGGTAATTGGCGGATCACTTTGGCTTTTGCCTTTTGGGAGGAAATATAGGATCCATATTTAGCTTGTGCACTATGAACTCTAGATTTACCCTAGGCACTTTATACGGGCTCCAAGCAAAAACGTCCAAATTTTGAGTAAGAGATAACAACATCTTCACTCGATCTTCGGTCGGGAGGCTTTTACCTATCTAGAAGTACCTATCCTTATAGGGCAAAGTTCTGACCTTGACTAGCTCTTTGGCACTGCTAGCCCTATTAGATTCCTCGGGGCACTGTAATTGCTATAACGAGCCCAGCTCTACTTGTTCCTTTTGTTTGATCTCATGATTGATAGCAGCCACCAAGCACTACCGGGCTGCTTTTTAGTCCCCTTTGACTACCACAATACCTTGCTCGGTGGGAAATTTTACCTTCGCGTGCAGCATGAATGGTACAACACACATAGTGTGGATCCACGGTCTAGCCAAAATCGCCATGTACGGTGAGAATGCGTTTACCACTATAAAGTTCACCATCAACTCTTTTCCTTCAGTTACCATCGGGAGCGTAATCTGCCTATCTAGCATTACCATCTTTTCGTCAAACCCCACAAATGGAGTGTCGTACTTCGTGAGGTTCTCTGCTTTTAAACACAAGCCCTTGTACATTATCTCATCCCTACTCCCTTGATCAATCATTACACTTTTCACCAGGAAACCCCTAATCCTGAGGCTCACAAGCAATGCGTCATCGTGTGGCTAGGTGGTCCCTTCTAGGTTGATGTTGTTAGAGACTATTTTCTCCTTGGCCGACTTAGGCCTCTTCTTAGGATAGTCCAAGGTCTCTGGCTCCTGTTGGGGGGTGATGCTTAGGACCCCACTTTGACTACTGGTGCTCATCTAATGGATGCCACGTGAGTAACCTCAATGATCCCCACCGGAGGGGGGGGGGGGGGAGGGGGAGTGGGGAGTAGGGCACCCCCTTGGCTTCTTGAAGTCTGTCCTATGGTATCTCCTCCCTGACCTATCGTGTACTCCCTCAGATGCCCAGCTTTGACAAGTCGCGTCAAGTGGTCTTTGAAAGCCCTGCACTGTTTGGTGGTGTGCCCCTTGTCTCGATGATACGTGCAATACAAGCTCTGGTTTCTTCTAACTAGATCCTTGCCCATCTTGTTGGGCCATTGAAAATAAGATTCGTGCTTTGTTCTCTCCAAGATCTTATGTATCTGTTCTTTGAATGCTACATTTACGCCTTTAACTTTGCCATCAGGGTTTTGTCCCCTTGCATCTCTCTGAGGCCTTGGTTGGAAACCCCCAGATCAGTGCTCCTTTTTGTTAGGACATATGTGATTTGCTTGTTAGAAACATATGTCACTATTTTATGTAATTGACAAATTTTTGACAAAACGTACTTTACTTGTATTTGGGTAGATCTAGGATGTGTTGAAATACTTCAAGAAACCATGTTTCAAGATCAAGTGTTGAAACCTTCAAGTCTGTCCAAGAAAACAAGCTGAAAGTGCAAAGCTACTAAAGCTCGACAGCTAGCAAGTGTCGAGGTTTAAGAAGCTGTCTCAAGCCCGTGGCTCAACACCTGCTCACAGCTCCTTGACAGCTTCCATTTGTCGAGGTTTATAAAATCAGAATTTTTGATCTGATTTCTTAGGATCCGTGGATGTGTCTTTGGGCCTTATTTTCTTCTAACCCTAGACATTATAAAGGGTTATTTTAAGGGCCGTCAAAGGGTTCATAAGTTGCATAAGCATTGAGCAAAATTTGTTTAAGCAAATTGTGACAAGAGACAAAGTTATGCCTTAGTTCATTTCTTCTGAAGAAGTTGCTGTGTATGTGCACCTTTGGGTTTTGTGACCAAGCATCTTCTTGATCTTCATCATAGATGAACTGGAGAACTTTGCAGCCAACAACTCTTTCTAGTTGGTGATTGAAGTCGTGTACTGAGATCTGCACATTGGTTAATCATGTACTTGGGAGCCATGCATCAAAAGGAGAAACTATCACTGCAGAACAAGTCCAATTAGGTATTAGAGTAAGGGTTCAACTGTAGGTTGGTAAGGTACTTGGGATTCCTTTACTTGTAACTGCTTGTTGTGATAATAGTGGAGTTTCGGGAGTGGTGACCTAAAAATCACTCGGTGGGGTTTTTGCCGTTAGGTTTTCCCCATTCATAAACAAATCACTGTGTTATTTATTTTCTGCTGCATAATTAGTTTATTGGTGATTTGTTTGTGCTACCAGAGTTTGCATGTTAAATTGATTAATTAATAACTTGGCTAATTAATTAATTAATTTAATCACAAGGGGTTAATACGTTTTTGGCCTATCAAGTGATATCAGAGTAGGCACACTCTAATTAGGTTTAATATTTCCTGTGTTGATCCATTGACCCCTGTTGTCATGGCTGTAACCAGCTTGAAGAGATCTTTATTTTCAAATACATCTTGTTTTTCTAATCTCTATTTATTTGAGTGTCTCAGAAAATTCAAGTCTAAAAGTTATTTGAATTCTCTTATGATGAATATTGAAAAGGTCTCAGTTTGACTAAGAGGAAACTAGACTATCTCAGAATAAGAATGTGCAGAGAAGTTCGTCTGAGAAGAGTAAAAATCAACGGCTTAGCTTGTAAAAGGCAGATGAGAGAAAGTACCATTCCCACCGATCTGTCATCTAAGCATGAAGTGTGTTTTATGATGAAGTCTGCATTCAAAGTTATGGACACGAATTTGTGGTACCTTGACAGCGGTTGTTCAAGACACATGATTGGAGACTGATCTCTCTTCAAGGTTTTCAAATCTAAGAAAGGTGGCAATGTCACTTTTGGTGATGGGAGTAAGTCACAAATTAAAGGGAAAGGAATCATTTCTCTACCTGGACTGTCGGACATTGCAAATGTTCTCTATGTAGAAGGTTTAAGGGTGAGTCTGTTAAGCGTAAGTTAGATATGTGATCAAGACTTCATGGTACTGTTCTCAAAGGGAAAGTGTCTTGTGATGGATGAGTTTGGAAAGAAACTCATAAGTGGGGTTCTCACTTTAGACAATTGTTATGGTTTGGTTCTTGATGCTGATATTGTGTGCAACAATATTCGTTTGCCAAATGAAGATTTATGGTATCAACGAATGGGACATGCTAGTTACAAACATCTTTCTATTGTATCTAAGCATGACTTTGTCTTAGGGATACCAAAGCTTAGTAGAATAAACAATGTGGTGTATAGACCATGTCAGCTTGGAAAACAGACAAAAGCTAAGCATCCAGGCATTCAGACATCAGCTACATCTAGACCATTGGAGCTTCTACATTTGGATTTTATGGGTCCAACCAGAACCGAGTCTCATGGTTGTAGTAGACAACTTCACTAGGTATACTTGGGTCATTCTTCTATGATCTAAGTCTGATGCTCTTGAGCACATTGAAGCCTTGTGCATAAGACTGCAGAATGAAAAGAGTCTAAAGATTGATCGAATTCGAAGTGACCATGGTAAAGAATTCGAAAACTCATATATGGAGTCATTTTGCACGAGATCAGGTATATCTCAAGAATTCTTTGCTCTTATTACTCCTCAGAGAATGGTGTGGTAGAAAGAAAGAACAGGGTTATTAGGAGATGGCCAGGGCAATGTTGCATAACAAAGATGTGGCTAGAAACTTGTGAGGAAAAGTCATTAACACTGCATGTCATACGGTTAATAGGGTGTATTTCAGACCCGATACCAAAAGACTCCTTATGAGTTATGGAAAGGAAGGAAGCTGAATGTGAAGTATTTTAGAATTTTTGGAAGTACATGTGTCATCCTCAAGGATAGAGAAAATGTGGGAAAGTTGACTCCTGGAGTGATGAAGGTATATTTTTAGGATACTCCTCCACAAGCAAGGCTTATCGGGTATACAATAAAAGAACTATGAAGGTAATGGAGACAGTGAATGTTGTTATTGATGAGTTTTCAAATTCCTGTTCTGAAAAAGGTATTGAGGAACTCTCTAAAGAAATTCTTCCTTCTAAGCCTAAGGAAGTTCAAGATATTACTGAACAAGAACCTGTATCTCCAAGTACCCAGTACTCCCAGTGTTGAGGAAGACTTCTGCAGATATACCCACTTCACCAAATTCTGAGTCTTATGAAGAGAAAGGACCTTCATCCAAGATTAGATTAAATCATCCTCTAGAAGTTATTGTAGGAAACATGAATGAACTCATATTAAGGAAACGTATAGTTGATAAATGTGTTGCTAACTTTATGTCTTATTCTTGCTATTTGTCATAGGTTGAACCCACAAAGTTGAGGAAGCATTACAAGTGAAGTTAGGTTGAAGCAATGCATGATGAATTGCTTCAGTTTCAGAGGAATAATGTTTAGACTTTAGTACCTAGACTAGAGGGTGAGCACATCATCAGTACAAAGTGATATTCTGCAATAAGACTGATGAAGAAGGCAATGTGATCCGCAACAAGGCTCGGCTTGTAGCTCAAGGATACTTTTAATTGGAAGAGTAGACTATGATGAAACATTTGCCCCAGTTGCTTGTATGGAGTCCATCAGAATACTCCTTGCCCTAGCATGTCATCTGAAGTTCAAACTTTATCAGATGGATGTAAAGATTATTTTCTTGAATGGGTTGCTTAAAGAGGATGTCTATGTGGCTCAACCAAAAGGATTCATTGATCCACACTTTCTGGATCATGTATTGTACCTCAAGAAGGCACTTTATGGGTTGAAGCAAGTCCATAGAACTTGGTATGATAGATTCACACAATATCTGGTGTCACATGGTTCACAAGAGGAAAGGCTGATCAAACTCTCTTCATTAAAAAGGAAGATGGCGAGTTAATAGTTGCTCAAGTCTATGTTGATTATATCATCTTTGGATTGACTAAGGATGAACTTGCTCATGGATTCTCAAAACTCATGCAGGCGAGTTCGAGATGAGCATGATTGGAGAGTTAACTCACTTCCTTGGATTGTAGATTCGTTAACAAGATTCAGTATATTTTCTATCTCAATCTAAATATGCTAAGAATCTGTGAAAAAATTGGTCTGGAATCTGCTAGTTCTGTTAGAACCCTATGAGCCAGTAACTCACTATGNTTGTTAGGCAAGAGTGTTGATCCTTCCCTATATAGAAGCATGATAGGTAGTCTTCTTTACCTTACTGCTAGTAGACCTGACATTAGTTACAGTGTTGGAATGTGTGCTAGATATTAGGCTAACCTTAAAGAATCACACATGACTTCTTTAAAAAGAATTATAAAGTATGTCAAAACCATTGCTGAGTTTGGTGTGTGGTATAGCAAGGACACAAATGATGTCTTAACTGGGTACTCTGATGCTGATTGGGCTAGCAATGCTGATGATAGAAAGAGTACTTCAGGGGGCTGTTTTTATGTGGGTAACAATTTTGTCTCCTACATGAGCAAAAAGCAGAACTCCATCTTATTATCCACTACAAAAGCTGAGTACATTGCTGCCAGTAGCTGTTGCACCCAACTCCTTTGGATGCAAAGACTCCTTCATGATTATGGAATTTGTCAAGAGCATTGTACTATCTACTGTGACAATATTAGTACCATCAATATCTCTAAGAATCTGGTTTACCATTCTCGAACCAAACACATAGAGATTCGACATCACTTCATTAGGGAGCTTGTTGAAGATGGTATTCTCACTCTTGAGTTTATTCACACTGATGATCAAAAGGCTGATTGTTCACCAAACCTTTTGACAGCAAATGTTTTGAATTCCTTCGTCAAAACATTGGCGCATCTCTATGAATTGATCTCCTTCTCTCGTCCTTCTCCCTATGCATTTGCATCTAGTTTTATGCTTTGCTTTGTTTAACATGTTTTTGCTTGTTTGTTTTTCAGTTTTGTTTATTTTGTTTTTCATATAAAAATAAAAAAAAATTGAAAAATCAGAAAAATACAAAAACAATGTGTTTTTTGTGTACTTTGGTACTTGTGTACCTTGGATAGCCATTGAAACAAAGTTTTCTAAACTTTGTATCATCCGTAGCTTAGATGAGCATTCTTATGCACAACTAAACAAGTGAGCTTTGTGGCTCTTGTTTGTGATGAGTATGATTAAGTTATCTTTGAACTTAACACTCGTATCACTCTTTTTGACGGGAGGGACTAGAAAATCCTAGGAGAAAGACATAAATAACCATCTTACCATTGTTGCATGTTAATCATAATATGACACCTGTATGCTTCAGCATAGCAAAAGTGCAGTGTCAAAACATCCGTATGCTTCGGCATAGCAAAAGTGCAATGTCAAATGCTTAACATCTTGGGTATTTCTTTTCTCTCTCTTATATGCCCATGCATGATATGCTAAATAAAAGAAAATTTGCAAAGAAAATTAAAAGCAAAAAGATAAAAAATGCTTTAAATATGATTGCAAGCGTGTATTCTAAGAGATGTGGGAGTTATATGATGTACCTCAAAGGTGATAGTCCCCATCAAACAGTTATGATTGTGTGTGAGTTAAATGTGATTTCTCATATTTCAAATCGTCATAGCATGTATACACATATGCAATCTTGCAATGTTTCTCACACATAACACACAATATTCTTTGCTACTTTTGATACATGTGTAGGTACAATGAGATTTGGCTATCATAAGGTTTTACATATGCTAATGTATGCTCACTAAACTGTCTTGACTTGTTTTTGAAATATAAAATTTGTTAGACTTGTTTAGTGTGTGTGTGTGTGTTTTTGAGGATCCATGTGTTTAAATTTCTTCTTGAGAGATGTTTTTGAGAGCTTAATATGTTGATTGGATTAGTATTTGAGTTGCATGTTGGATTACATTCATATCTGTATTTTTCTCTTCTCGAAAAACTGTTTAAAAAAAAAGGAAAACTTGACACCTCCACAATACCTCCTCGATACCTAGCTATCTGTCGAGCTTCTCAAGCTTTTTCTTATCACAATCTTGACACATTCTCGACACCTGGTGGATCGATCGAGAAATCTCCTACCTCATCGATAGATTCTCAACACCTGTCTGATCGATCGAGCTTCTCTTCTTGTGTTTGATGCTTTGTTCTCGACACCTCCTCGATAGATGTCTCGACACCTCGTGCGATCTACCTCTTATTTCTATCGATCTCCTTCTCGATAGCTCTCTCTTTTCTCTCCCAAACACTCTCATCTCACTCCAATCTTGCTCCTCAAGGTTTCTTCAAGCTTCCTTAAGTTTTCTTCACTTGGTAAGCTTCCTATCTCTTCATGATTTGAAACTTAGGTTTTGGGGTTTTGAAAAGTTTGGGGTTTTTGAAAAATTTTGGGTTTTCAAAATTGATGAGTTTTTCTTGTAATTTTGGGTTGGGTTTTCATTTAAATATGTTTAAAACCTCATACATTGCATCACATTTGCATTATAATGGTATTTTCATGCATTTAGATGTGTGTAATATGCTTATGTGCTGGTAGGATTGGATTGGGCTGACCTATGATGCTTTTTACTTTGCGTGTTACATGCTCATGCATTTTCATGTATATGTACTCTCTTTTCAATATATCTTGATATATTTGAACTATTTGGGACTTTTCTGATTGTCTCTTTTCTCCCTTTCTCTCTTTGTTTACGTTAGTCGTGTCTATGGCACCTAAACGTAAGTCTGCTCCTTCTCGGAACCCTCTTCATCCCGGGGCATCATTCTTCTTCTGATCCTACTCCTTCTAACATTCGGTTTCGTGATAAGGATGCCCGAAAAGGCTTTCTCGGAGAACTTTTCTAGACGAGGTGTCATTCGGAACGTCGAGTCATTTTGGCGGACTTCGCCGACACTGACCTTCCCGATGTCATTCATAGTCGAGGATGGGAGTCACTTTGTGACGTCCGATCACTTGTCCTCTGTGCTTATTCAGGAGTTTATTCCAACATAACGAGATTGATTCTTCAGTACCTCTCTTTCACACTTGTGTTCGAGGTACTCGCTTTGCTGTCACCCGCAGCTTGTTGTGGATGTGCTTCGAGTTCCGAGGGTAAAACATCTTGACTACCTCGGTTGTGAGCGTCTGAGGAATGTGTCCAAAGACGAGATGATGTCTGCTTTCTGTGAGCACCCATCTGTTTGGGGTGAGCGTCAGTTTACACCATGTAAGCCTTTTGCTAAAGGCCTTCGCTTCATGAACATGGTGATGACTTTTGGTTTGCACCCTCTTCTCTCACTGTAACTCTATCACAGAGCCTTGTGCTCACTTTTTGCTTTCTTTGTTAGAGCATCTCACTATAATTTTTCTTTCACATTCATTCTTTCCATCAAGATGTGTTTAGGGATACGCGTCCAGTGATAAGCTCATCTTTCCTTCTACTATCACAAGGATCTTACGCCTTTTTTCGTCCCTTTTCCTGTGTCCAACCATTTCACCTTCATGTGTGCCATAGATGCTGCTACCGTAAAATGTAGTGAGGCTCAGTTTAGGTCGCGACAGGAGTCAGTAGCTCCTCCCTCTCGGTCTGCTCCATTTACATTGCTCCTTCTTCTTCCTCATGGGCGATGTATCTCTTGGAGACATCATGGCGCAACTGTACGCATGGATGCTTGCTTTGATACATTCTCTACAGAGTTGTATTAGGTGAACGTTCGTGTCGGTTGTATTGCACGACGGCAGGCAGCTATGGGTGGCTATGCTTCTGAGGCTACTCCTTCACCACCTCTTCCAGTGGCTTCTAATTCTGATACTGAGGATAATGATGATGATGAGATGACGTGATGCTTTGGATGATGATGATGGAGATGCTAGCTTTACTGATGAGATGACTACTTGACACTCTACCCTTTGTCACTCGTGACAAAAGGGGGAGTAATTTTTGGATATAAGAGTAGTCATCTTAAGGGGAGAGTTAGTATAAGACATTTTCTTAAGGGGAGTGTTGATACTTGAGGGATGTAGTGAGGATATGATTAACTTTTTCTTTTTACCTTATTAGATACATTATTCTTGTAATTGGGTCTTGTGATCACTTTTACATACATTGTTCTTATCTTCCTTATATGTTGATGTATGGTTCTTTCACCTACCTTACATGTGTTGTTTCTTTTCTCTCTTTATACACATGCTTCTTATACTTGTATGCAATCTATTATTTTTGTTTACACAAAGATGCCTTGTGAGTTTTGTTTAAAGTGTTTCAGAAATAAGGTTGTCAAAGTCTACTTGCCATAAACTCTCTTCTTGCAAAGTTTTTCAAGGTTTGTGTTAGGATAGATTTTATTGTATTCAACAAGTGAATATAAGTTGAGTGATTTATGGCTTTTCTCATATCTCATTTGTTTGTTGTGGTTTTGTCAGGATTGCCAAAGGGAGAGATTGTTAAGACATAGTGATTTCTTGTTAGAAACATATGTCACTATTTTATGTAATTGGCAAATCTTTTGACAAAACACTTTACTTGTATTTGGGTAGATCTAGGATGTGTTGAAATACTTCAAGAAACCATGTTTCAAGATCAAGTGTTGAAGCCTTCAATTCTATCTAAGAAAACAAGTTGAAAGTGAAAAGCTACTATAGCTAGAAGCTAGCATGTGTCGAGGTTTAAGAAGCTATCTCAAGCCCGTGGCTCGTCACTTGCTCGACAGCTGCATCTGTCAAGGTTTATAAAATCAAAATTTTTGATCTAATTTCTTGGATCCGTGGATGTGTCTTTGGGTTTTCTTTTCTTCTAACCCTAGACATATAAAAGGGTTGTTTTAAGGGCCGTCAAAGGTTCACAAGTTCACAAGTATTGAGCAAACTCTATTCAAGCAAATTGTGACTGGAGACAAAGTTATGCCCTAGTTCATCTCTTTTGAAGAAGTTGCTATGTATGTGCACCTTTGTGTTTTGTGACCAAGCATCTTCTTGATCTTTATCGTGGATGAACTGAAGAACTTTGCAGCTAAAACTCTTTCTAGTTAGTGATTGAAGTCGCGTATGGGATTTGCACATTGGTTAGTCACGTACTTAGGAGCCGTGCATCAAAATGGGAAACTGTCACTACAGAACAAGTTTAATTGGGTATTGGAGTAAGGGTTCAACTGTAGGTTGGTAAGGTACTTGAGATTCCTTTACTTGTAACCGCTTGTTGTGATAATAGTGAGTTTCGGGAGTGGTGACCTGAAAATCACCCAATGAGGTTTTTGCCGTCAGGTTTTTCCATTGTAAACAAATCACCGTGTTATTTATTTCCATGTATAATTAGTTTATTGGTGATTTTTTTGTGCTACCATGCTTTTGCATGTTAAATTGATTAATTAATAACTTAGCTAATTAATTATTTAATTTAATCACAAGGGGTCAATACGTTTTTGGCCTATCACTTTTTGTATTGAAAAGCAACAAGGGCCTTCCCCTTCCCCTTAATTGGCCATTTTCTAGCCTCTTATGCTCTTCAATCTGTCTCATTAACTAGTGCATACTCTTCAGAGGCCTCATAGTTAAGGAGTATTTCAACTGATGTCCTGGGGAGCCTAGTCTGAAATGGTCACTACCATTTGCTCATTGCCTCCTCCAATCTCGTTATATAGCTCTTAATATCGGTTTGCATATGATCAGAGAGTCTCCCCACTTCCCATCTTCATAGACAGCAGGGCATCGATGGGCTGCGGGACTTGGCTGCATGTTACGAAGTGTGCTTCGAATGCTTGGACTAATTACATGAAGTTATGGATGGAACCCTTGCTTAGGACATTGAACCATCTTATTGTCGTGGGTTCGAGGATGGAAGGGAACACTTTACGCAAAAGTCCATGTTCTGAGAATAGAGGGCCATGAGTTGAGTGAAGTGGCTAACATGCTTAACAGATTGGTCTTACGATAATAAATGGTGAACGAAGGCAAGTAAATGCCTCGGATTTCGGTACTTCTATTTCCTCGAAAAATGGTGACCTAGCAAGTCTCCTTAGTGCTCGGCTCATGGCATCCAAGGTAGCGCTAAGGTGTCGCGTCTTTCTCTCCTCGGTGATGGCGAATCTGGCCTCTAGATTCGTTCGATCTATCCCTCGACAGCTGATAATGTCCATGGTGTGACAATCCCTCTAGTGTGCCCACTTGTGGAGTTTTGCTTATGGGAGGAATCTTGAGGGTTCCTTCTCCAGCTTCTACCCCTATCTAAGCTTTAACTCTTTGATTTGTTTTGCAAGCTCTCCATCTCGCATTCTCGATCACTATAATCCAAGCCTTGGGCTCGTAAGACATGGTTCGTTCTCCTCTTAACAAGGTGGATATGAATCCATTCGAGTCTCGTGCCCTTCCTGACTGCAACGCTTTCTCTTGCACTTTTGCTCTATCAGCCTTTGAGCCCGGGATGATCCCCTTGATCGTTTTCCCCTGGACCTGCCGATTCCTCATTTGCATGAATTCTCCCTCTAACAAATTCCCTTTGTCACCTCTAAACCTTAGTGAAGTAGGATTTCCATAGACACGTCAATTGTAGAGGTTGACTCTAATAGGATGGAAACTTTGGGCTCGGACTTCCAATTTATTTGTGTACTTGGTTGGGCTTATCCCACAATGGGTGGTCCAAGAGATGACGTTATGGGTTTTTGATGGAAGCGAATGTTTGTTGGGCCTAAACTCTCATGGCTTTGGCCCAGCAAGACATGGGCTAACTTATCGAGCCCTTTATCTGGTACTCAAACAAAGCTCCTCACCCCCCCCCCCCCCAAAAAGAATCTTTCCTTTCCACACTCGTGCTTCACTCTCCCTTTCTTTCTGTTCTTTCCAATTTTTCCAACCCTTCTCTAATCGCCCCATTTCTCCTTTTATTATCTCCTATTAGTGGGTTCATCATGATGAAGGGTTGTCTTTCCCAAGCAAGTGGGCCCCTCCCACCCCTATATTCCTGTCCTAATGGGACACACTACATGCTTATGAGATGACCTTCTTGGAACTTGTACCAAACACCAAGATGTGCTTGGTGGGCGGACTCCCCCAAGGCACTACCTTTCATCCATGGCTAGACGGGTGTTCAGCTCGTGATCTTGGCAATGTTCAACTTATTACTGAGATGGGCCAGGCTAGTTTGAGATAGCAGGCTGGAGTGTTGGGTCGGCTTTAGATTATGGTCCGTACATAAATAAATACAAAACATACAGCCCACCACCATTGGTCAACCACCACTTCACATAGCCCACCACCACCACCACCACTACCCATGGCCTACTCCTACCGCCACCACAACCACCAAAATCAGCCCACAACTATTCAAGAAAATCAGCCCACAACCACAAAAATGAAACCCACAGTAACAGAAAAAAAAAACCACTTGAACTTGAACCTGAGACTTTTTGGTCTTTTTGCTTTTCACTCTTCTTAACACAATGGAGCCAATAAGCAAAGAGCTAGCTTTAGATCGACCACCTTTCTTCTTGTGATGGACTTAAGAGGATGATTAATTCACCATGGAACTTGCTTTTCCTTTACGTGTTGTTGTCCCATGGAATTGAGAAGCTCAAAGCACTGAACCAATCATGGAACTTGTATCACTCAGTGCTCAAAAAGCAAAGAAACCAACAACAAGAAAAGCTTCAAATAAAGAGAAAAATAGCAGCGAGGGTAGATCTGGATGGGAAACCAATCAAACCTTTTACGATATGTACGCATGATTGGAGTTGGTGGTTTCATGGGCTCTCACCTCTGCGAGAACGACAGCTGAGCAGGCGAGATTGGCAACATCGACGAGGTTTGATGGAAAATACGAAGATCAAATGGCTATGGAGAGTGAGGAGAGAGGAGCAACGAGCAGAAATGGGAAACAAGGAGAAAGAAAAAAAAAAGGAAAAGAAAATATTAAAATATTCTAATTAGTGTGAACACAACATAAAATATTATTGTTTTTTTATCTTTGAGCTACTGTGCATAGCCATCTTTGGCTGTGCACTGTAGCTAAGAAGCCAAAATTTTTGGTTTTAACTCTACCAATGCAGCCCCAGTTTTGTAATTGGTGGTGCTAAAAATAACAATATGATTTTTTTAGCACCACCAATAATAATAATAATCTTAGGCATCTACTTTGAGTGCTCTTTGTTTAAATGATATTCAATTATTATTCATGTGGTGCAGGAAAAAAAAAGGGTTAAAAAGTACTGAGAATGACATTTATTAGGTATTTAATTACACATATTTCAATAAAATTACATAAATTTTAACAAGAAATTAAATGAACAATAATTTTAAAGCTTGGAGGCCCTTACCTCCCCATTTATCGTTGCAAGTACAATTGTATAAAGTAGCCAAATAGCATAAATAAAAAAATTACTTGCTTCCCATAAAAAAAAAAAAAAAAAAATTACTTGCTGTTTGTGTTCGTGTAGCTCACGGTTTGTTTGATTTTTTCTTGTGGACTTCTAGATTTGCTGTTAATAATAATCCATTAATCCCGTCTATGGAAAAAAAGAAAAGAAGAAAAAAGAAGTCTTCAAGTAAAGTTAATACGCTTGTATATGTTGAAGTGGGTGACTCCGAAAAATTGGTGATCTATTGCATGATTTTGATTTGCATCTATCACCAATAAGCCTATAAATATTAAGGTCAAGAAAGACTCTTAAGAGCGCACATTTTAGTATGATAGCAACGTAGTAGCTAAGGATATAAACAATGGCCACTCCCACCGCTTCCTTCCTTAGGTTTCTCTTATTTAGCGTTCTTGTTTTTCTTTGCAGTCTGGACAACCTGGGATTTGCCCTTCAACCAAGAGAGTTGGAAAGCGAACATCTTACTCATATGCATACCCTTAATGTCAGCTCTCTAATACGGTCAACTACTTGCAGCCCTTCTACCAAAGGTTTCTCATACAACTTTCATTTCTCTCTCTCTCTCTCTCTCTCTCTCTAGATTCTCGTAATGCTACTATTATTATAGTCATTCCAACTCTTATAAGTTATTTTATTTCAGTCTTAATGTCTTATAATTTATTATTTATTAGATTCTTGTAAGTTTGAGAAACCTACTTGAGCAAAAGAAGTGTGTGGTAGGTTTAGAAACAAATTGCCAATGAGCAATACTTATAGTAAAACTTTTTCTTTCACAAAATGTTAGAGGACATTATTTGGTAAATAGGATTGACATTTATTTCCATAGAGTTTTGGGATTGTTATTTATATTTTTTAAAAGTAAAAATGGGAGAAGAGGGCTGGTGAGAGTAGAAGCTCAGTAGTCAAAACACTACAAGAGGTGCTGGGGTATCCTTCTCATGGGGCAATTGGGAAAAGAGCAAAATATTTTTGCCACAGCTAGGCAGTGATTTAATAATCACTTGGCGGCTTTGAGATGGCATTTTATGGTGTGTCATCAAAGGCTATGATTGTTAGGTGGTCCCACAAAGCGGATGTGACTATTGCAATAGGGGGCAAGGGTTGATAATAGTCAAAATTTCAATAGGTTCAATGTTATAATGCACGGGAGCACTCGACCTATTCTAATTCCGGGCTTTTATACTCTTACGTTCACCTTTTCACACTCGTTATTTCACATTCACTTTTATGAGTCCGATTATGTCAGACATATCACTCAAGGAGCAAGGTTTTTAGACCCAGATTATTCATTGAACCGTAAAAGAGAAAAATGTTCAAGATTTTTGAGATTAAACCGAGATCAAACTAAGATCGAACCAGAATGACGTCATGATTAATTTAATAATTATTTTAATATAAGTAAATATATTAAATCAGTATAAATAGAAAATTTAACTAAAATAAACCAAATAAATATAAAGTTCATCTTTCAAATATATTTTTCATATCACAACTTTCATTATAGTGTTTCAAAATTAACGCTATATTATCAATTGTTAAACAAAATAATAATAATAATAATAATAAAAAGAAAAAAGAAAAATATTTATTTATAATATACTATCAAAGCAAGATTTTGCATTATAAATTAAATAAATATTTACACCATTGTACACTTTCATGTAAATATGTATAATATTGTATACTTTTTATAAATATATGCATGTATTTTGTGCATTTTTTTAATCTACAGTTACATTTACGTTGACAGTACAAAGGCAGTAAGTAAATCTGTGGGAATTGGTGGGATTTTACCGTAGGTAGAAGCAATCAAATCAAATAAGTTTAAAAAACATTTACAAACTAAATGAAAGGTGAAGAGGTAGCCACGTGTCAAACTCTTCACATGGGGAAAGGGTAGAGCCTGCCAGCCATTGCCAGAGTGATAGACACTCATTGAAAAAGAAAAAAAAAAAACTTGGCTTTTGGTTTTGGGTACTAGTGACCGGTGTCTGGTAATAGAAGAAGCAAAAAGGAGCAAAACAGAAAAGAGGGAGAAGGAAAATGCAGATGAGGAAGAAGGAAAAAAGGTTTGTGCTTTTCATTTCATTTTATGTGGATCTATTAGTGTGTTTTGGGATTGCAATTTCAAATTTGGGGTTGAGAATGAGGGATAACAACTCAGTTTCATTGGAGATGAACTAATGAACTCGTTTATTTTTTTTGCATTTTGAAGCTTTGGTGTGAACCGTGAGACCCGATCACGGTTCTCAAACTCGGACGGTTCGACTTCGGTTCGCACGGTTCACTGAATTTTTGTATAGAGTGGGTTTTGAAAGTAGAAGAACTGTTTAAGTGGATGGTTCTCGATTAACCAGATCTGACCATACGGTCCGATCCAAATTTTAAAACTATGACAAGTAGAGCTGTCATGGGAAGTTAATAGATATACGCGTTGTTGAGTCAATGGGCTTCTAGCCCACTAGCCCTTAACATCTCCCCTATCTCCCATAGGTTTGACCGGTCCCTCTCTTTTTCTTTTTACCCCTCCATCTCCCTTTCCAAATAATAATTGAAAAAACAAAAGTTCTTATTTATTTATTTAATGAAAAACAATTAGTTTTTATAAAAGTAATTGTCTACCTTTCACCGTTGACAATTTTATTAAATTGTGACAAATATTATGATAAATGGTGTAATCATAAGATAAAATTTCTTTTCCACACTTAAAAGATTTCTCTTTTGAAACTAATGACCTGATGGCTAGCAAGAATCCATTGATGACCCATCTAATCACTATGGGAATGGACCTAATTATGCCTGCCATATTCAGATTTCATTTTTTCTAGATAGGTGAGAGGACAAAAGTAAGTAAAATTTGTGTTGACAAATCATAGGCCCTAAATTTTTTTGTCAAATTGGGATTTTTTTTGGCTGTCACGGGCTCTTGGATAATCGTCCTATTATCTTTTTCTTCATAACCCCCCCCCCCCCTCAATTTTATTTTAGTTGTGTTTGGTGAAAACATACAATAATCGACAGGTGTATGAATTTGTTTATATGTGAAAACAATTCTAATCGATGTCGAATTAAAATGCAGGTTCTAATAAGAGGGCATCCTTAACAGTGGCAGATAAACATGGCCCATGCTCTCAACTCAATCAAGACAAAGTTAAAGCACCCACTATGACTGAAATCCTCGAACAAGACCAATCCAGGGTCAATTCGATTCAGGCCAGGCTCTCAAAAAAGCTGGGTCTTAATGATTTACGTGCATCAAAGGCCACTACCATCCCAGCCAAGTCTGGTAGCACCATTGGCTCGGGCAACTACGTTGTGACCATTGGCCTCGGTACTCCAAAAAGGGACTTAACACTCATGTTTGATACTGGTAGCGACATCACTTGGACTCAATGCCAACCTTGCTTAAAATCTTGCTACCAACAAAAGGAACCAACCTTTGATCCATCTAAATCATCGACTTATTCAAATATTTCGTGTAGTTCATCAGTGTGCTCTCAACTTTCCTCTGCCACAGGTATTTTATAATTTGAGACCTTTATATATAGGTAACTATAGACATAACAACAATTATAGTCGAATAAGAGATTTAAGATTTGATCCTATATTACATAAAGAATGAATTGATGTATTATCTAAAAATAGTCATACTTGCTAATTATTATTCTCTTTTAAGTTCTAAGTAATATTTTGTTATTTAATATTTATATTATCAACAATTAAAATTTTGAAAACTTGAAAAGTATGTTGCATAAGAATTAATTAATATTTCAAATATTTCAAAATTTTCTTTGAAAATATTATTCTAAGAAATAAAGTAAAATAATTTCTTAAATATATATAACAGGCAATTTTATTTTTTATTTTTGTAATAAGCTAATGAGGGTGAAAACTGAAAATTGTAAATTTGGAAAGTATTATTGTTAATGAAAGTCCTAAAATAAATTAATACTACTTTTCATATCCGATGTGATTCACATAAATAGAATAATTTAAAATAAAAATGTACATCAACAAATGTAAAATAGCCATCGTTACCGGAAAAAATTTGTGATAACGCAGGGAACTCACCGCGCTGCAGTTCCTCAACATGCGTGTACGCCATACAATACGGCGATCAATCATTTTCTGTGGGGTTTTTCGGCAAAGAGAAGCTTACCTTGACATCAACAGATGTGTTCAACAATTTCTTATTCGGCTGTGGTGAAAACAACCAAGGTCTCTTCAGTGGTGCAGCTGGATTACTTGGTCTCGGCCGTGACCCACTTTCCTTAATCCAGCAAACCGCAACAAAATACAACCGTGTCTTCTCTTATTGCCTTCCTTCAACTTCTAGCACTACTGGTAGCCTCACGTTTGGAAAAACTGCTAGCTCTTCGAGAGCCATCAAATTCACTCCCTTGTCGAAACTCACTGAAGAAACCTCATTTTACGGCCTCGACACACTAGGGATCACTGTAGGTGGAAAGAAGTTATCGATTGCAACCTCAGTTTTTTTGAATGCAGGCACCGTCATCGATTCAGGAACTGTCATAACACGTTTGCCGCCCGATGCTTATAGCGCTTTGAAGGCGGCATTTAAGGATGCAATGAAGAGTTACCCCTTGACAAGGGGGTTTTCGTTGCTTGATACATGTTATGATCTTAGCAAATACAAGACAGTTTCGATTCCAAAGATAAGCTTTTCGTTTAGTGGTAATGTGAAGGTGGATTTGGATGTGTCGGGGATAATTCTCGCTCAAAAAATCTCGCAGGTTTGTTTGGCTTTTGCTGGAAACAGTGATAATGATTCTGTTGGGATTTTTGGGAATGTGCAGCAGAGAAGGTTGGAGGTGGTGTATGATGTTGCAGGAGGGAGAGTTGGGTTTGGTCCTGCTGGTTGTACCTGAAATGGTTTGGTGATCAAATAGTCTAAATTTTTTTTTTTTTTGAGTAACAAGTAAAATTATTTCTTGAACATAGAACAGGCTACTAATTTTATTTTTTATTTTTGTAATAAGCTAATGAGAGTGAAAAGTGAAAAGTGTAAATTTGGAAAATATTTTTGTTAATGAAAGTCCTAAAATAAATTAATAGTACCTTTTTATATCCGACGCGATTCACCTAAATAGAATAATTAAGAAAATGCATGTGAGAATAATCTTTACCATATAAATTTGTGATAACGTAGGGAACTCCCCGGGCTGCAGTTCATCGACCTGTGTGTACGGCATAAAATATGGCGATCAATCATTCTCTGTGGGATTTTTCGGCAAAGAGAAGCTAACCTTGACATCAACAGATGTTTTCAACAGTTTCTTATTCGGCTGTGGCCAAAACAACCAAGGTCTCTTCAGTGGGGCAGCTGGATTACTTGGTCTCGGCCGTGACCCACTTTCCTTAATCCAACAAACCGCAACAAAATACAACCGTGTCTTCTCTTATTGCCTTCCTTCAACTTCTAGCGCTACTGGTAGCCTCACGTTTGGAAAAACTGCTAGCTCTTCGAGTGCCATCAAATTCACTCCCTTGTCGAAACTCACTGAAGATACCTCCTTTTACGGCCTCGACACACTCGGGATCACCTTAGGTGGAAAGAAGTTATCGATTGCAACCTCAGTTTTTTCGAATGCAGGCACCATTATCGATTCAGGGACTGTCATAACACGTTTGCCGCCCGATGCTTATAACGCCTTGAAGGCGGCGTTTAAGGTTGCAATGAAGAGTTACCCTTTGACAAGTGGGTTTTCGTTGCTTGATACATGTTATGATCTTAGCAAAAACGAGACAGTTTTGATTCCAAAGATAAGCTTTTCGTTTAGTGGCAATGTGAACGTGGATTTGGATGTGTCGGGGATAATTATCGCTACAAAAATCTCGCAGGTTTGTTTGGCTTTTGCTGGAAACAGTGATGTTGATTCTGTCGGGATTTTCGGGAATGTGCAGCAGAAAAGGTTGGAGGTGGTATATGATGTTGCAGGAGGGAGAGTTGGGTTTGGTCCTGCTGGTTGTACCTGAAACGGTTTGGTGATCAAATAGTCATGTAATAATAAACCATTGATAAAAATCAATGGAAATGTTAATTGCCTTAGTAAAATAGATTGGCAATGGTTAATATTAGTGACTTAATTAGGCACATGTGTATCTAAATAAAATCATGTTTGCAAGTTATGTACAACAAGGGTTACTTTGTTACGGATTTTGGGTTTAATATAATCACTTATCATATGTTGATAAAATCAATGTAGATGTTAATTGCGATGGCATAGTAAATAAATTAAAGTTTGTAAGTCATGTATAACAATGTAATATTATTGCTTGCAAGGGTTATTTACTTCATTTGTAAACTAGGGACCCAGATTTTCGTCTTCTTTTGTTGGATTTTCGCTATGGTAGGTCCAATTTCTACTGTCAAATTGATCTCATGGAATACTTTCCTTTCGATTCCATCAATTGCTCGGATTATCGTAGCGCTTAGTTTAAGGTGTGTCCGAACTACTTTTAGTTTGTCCAATGTAGCAAGATGATAAACGTTGAGTGCTAAACCATTATCGATGAGCACTCGAGCTATTATTATGTTTTTTACATTGGATAGTGACATAAAGGGTGTGAATATGTCCAATCCCTTATATCAAAGCACTTGTAGTTAGGTAATTTCCCTCTTAATGAATGGAAGAATTGTTTCGCTTAATGTCCGTTTGGGAATAGTTTATCTAATTTTTTGGTGAAAACTTTTTATTAAAAGTATACTTGTACCTTAAAAAAATTTGAAAAAAAAAATGAAAAAAACAGAAAAAAAACAAGGTTTTAAGGAGTTATACATAAAAACTAAAAGCTAAAAACTGAAACTTATGCCAAATAGACTTTTAATCTCCCCTTAAAATTAATGGAGGTCTCTTCATGTGTGGACTATGAACCTTCTACCAAACCTCTTGTAAATACACTTACAGTAATCTCTCTCTTGTACGAATGCCTTTTCTTGGATAGTCTCTCCCTGGAATGTTAGCATTTTTTCTTAATAATCAAAGTGCCAATACTCATCAATAGGAAAGTATTGGTATGTAGAAGTTTTTTAGTAAAATGGTGAATCACATCACTTGTCCACCATGTGAATCTTATAATTTCTCCACCAATAGGGTGCCTTTACTCAACCATGGTTGGAGTAAAGATGGATTCTTCTTTGTGCAGCTATGGATGTGCACAATCACTTCATTCACCGCTAATAAAGCGTATACTCAACTATGAGTAGAGCTGACATGAGAGTTTTTTTTTTTTTTTTTTTTTTTTTTTTTTGGTTATTTACTTCATTTGTAAACTAGGGACCCAGATTTTCGTCTTCTTTTGTTGGATTTTCGCTATGGTAGGTCCAATTTCTACTGTCAAATTGATCTCATGGAATACTTTCCTTTCGATTCCATCAATTGCTCGGATTATCGTAGCGCTTAGTTTAAGGTGTGTCCGAACTACTTTTAGTTTGTCCAATGTAGCAAGATGATAAACGTTGAGTGCTAAACCATTATCGATGAGCACTCGAGCTATTATTATGTTTTTTACATTGGATAGTGACATAAAGGGTGTGAATATGTCCAATCCCTTATATCAAAGCACTTGTAGTTAGGTAATTTCCCTCTTAATGAATGGAAGAATTGTTTCGCTTAATGTCCGTTTGGGAATAGTTTATCTAATTTTTTGGTGAAAACTTTTTATTAAAAGTATACTTGTACCTTAAAAAAATTTGAAAAAAAAAATGAAAAAAACAGAAAAAAAACAAGGTTTTAAGGAGTTATACATAAAAACTAAAAGCTAAAAACTGAAACTTATGCCAAATAGACTTTTAATCTCCCCTTAAAATTAATGGAGGTCTCTTCATGTGTGGACTATGAACCTTCTACCAAACCTCTTGTAAATACACTTACAGTAATCTCTCTCTTGTACGAATGCCTTTTCTTGGATAGTCTCTCCCTGGAATGTTAGCATTTTTTCTTAATAATCAAAGTGCCAATACTCATCAATAGGAAAGTATTGGTATGTAGAAGTTTTTTAGTAAAATGGTGAATCACATCACTTGTCCACCATGTGAATCTTATAATTTCTCCACCAATAGGGTGCCTTTACTCAACCATGGTTGGAGTAAAGATGGATTCTTCTTTGTGCAGCTATGGATGTGCACAATCACTTCATTCACCGCTAATAAAGCGTATACTCAACTATGAGTAGAGCTAACATGAGAGTTTTTTTTTTTTTTTTGTTCTACTTATGAGAGCCACTAATGAACATGTGTCCTGACAATAGAAATGATGTTATATTCATGATTGACAAAGATAACAAAGATCATTTTACACCCATCCACAGAAACTCTAGCATCCCTTTCTTCTAGGGGGAAAATAAAAATTGATGTAAAACTTCTTGTAGGGTCTGGATTTGTGGTCTAAGCCCAAAAACAATAAAATTTGTAGAGCGTGGCTGATAGAGCAAGATTAACTATGGATCTCACAACAATTGATTATGGCATGCAAGTATAAACTAACATAAAAGTACATGCAAAGACTAAGGAAGTTTGAATCCGAAGAAACTTCTCATTAATTGAATACAAGTTACAGTTCTTAAGGTTCATCATCGACCCCCTTCTTCTAGGAATCCTTCTTCTTTATATAACACCCTCCCCTCTCATCTCTGTCGTCCACTTGTTCTTCATCTAGGTTCCTACTTGAGTGCATGTCATGTCATGTATCTTCTCCAGCTTTTTGTGAGTGGCGGTAGATGGGGTTATCCTGTTCAAGAGTCTTCTCCACATACATACAGTCAGAAAAGTTGTTGCAGTGCATTTAATACGGTGGTAGCAGCTTTTTCTTTAGATATTTCCTTATTCTTATCGTCTCCAGATATACTCAGAGCTTATCTTGATCAGTAGGAATGCTCGGAAGATCATTCTGACCTTCTACACGTTCGATTGATCAATACTATTCGCGTCCGAGGAATAAAATCTCTTCGGACGGATGGCGATCTCTTCGGATTGTACCCATCTTTCTTTTCCATGTATCCTTCTTCCAGATGGGCCTTACCCTTACTACCTCCTTCTCTTCGAACGCACAGTAATCCTCAAATGGGGCCCTAGGCCCACTACGTTAGATAGGGCCTTTCCCCCCCCCCTCCCCCCCCACAATAGCCCCTCAAAATTTTAATTTTTCCCTCGCATCCGAGGAGAAAAGTAAGATTTTCACCTGCCATGCAATAAAAAGAATGAACAGTTTGAAAAGAGTACATAAATACCTAAGCTTGCACATGCGCAGGCATAGATACAAGCGCTTCATCATTGCCGCTGTCATTTCCTTATTCCCAAAGGGCTGTATTAATTACTCCAGGCGGCGTTTTATCTTTTGCATCCAACAGTGGATCATTGATCCAATGAACAGGGTTGTTCTTTGGGATTTAGACAAGATGAACTACATCCTTTCACCTGCCCCCGTATATAAGCCCTCAAAGGAGGTTATTTTTCTTTACTTTACGCATCCTTAGAATACCCAGTGAACTCGTTCATTCAAAATCCTTCAAGTTTCTTCAATTTTCTGTCTTATTTCTTCCCAGAATCTACTAAAAGTCCACTTTGAGTTCAGAGATCATTATCCACTCCTGTCTGTGTAAGTTTCGGCATCCTTAATCCCTTAATTTCTTCTCGGCTGGGATTTTCAACCTTTGAAACCCCCATTTCCTGGTTACTGCTTCAATTATTCCTTAAAAATGGGTAAATTTCAATACCTCGTCGATAGTTCGGCGTTGATAGAGGAATTTAAGCGGACTTATGGCATACCATAGGGGGTAAATCTATGGTATTGCCCTCCGGAGCGGATGCTAATGGACCAAAGAGAGGGGGAGGTCATAATCCCAATGATAGCCTTCATCGAAGGGGGAATGACCCTCCCAATGGATTCCATCACCCTGAACTACCTTCGCAACCATAGACTCTCTCCTGAGCAATGCGCGCCCAATACCTTTAGGATCCTAGGAGCCATCGATGCCTTGAACTTACAATTAGGATTAGGGATGAAAGACGACTATCTAATTGTCTCAGGTGCATGGCATGACAGTCTACACTGTCCGATCTAGCCAGGAGAGCCAAGTGTGACTTACTAGACTTAGAATCTCTAACAGTAGGCTTAGGATCTTCACTCTTCATAGTCTGTTTTTTCTTTATGTCACCATCTTTCAATTTTCTGATCAAGTTTTTTATTTATTTATTTATTTATTTATTATTATTATCTTTTTTTACAGATAAAGCGCATACTTCTCCTCAGCTTAGCCTCACCAACATCGCCGCACTTAATTACCTATTACGCTTGGAGATATTTGTGAGCGAAGACGGACAACTCCGATTCATCCCCCTCATACTCGACTACACACCAAAAGCAACCGATATTCAGCCGATCGGCAATGCCATTACACAAGGTGATCACCGGCTTTGGCGAATAGACGTCGTTCAGCGTGGTTTTTTTAGCACCATACGATCTTAAGCCCGTTCCACACTCAAATCCACAGGGTGTTCAATTGCTAATCCAACTAGTTCAACAAGTCCCCGTTGAACCGGCGGTCGTAGGCGAGAGGGTCGGCTCTTCGTCCTCTTCATTAGGAGAACAAATAGACAAGTTCAAATTCGAAGGAGAAGTTTTAGGGGGAGTGCAGGTGATACCCTCCTCAAATTTCGAGGAGGAGATTAACAGGCAATCCAGTGTTCACCCTCCAATTCTGATAACCACTCTTCCAGAGGACTCTTCGGAAGAATAAGAAATGTCAGATTTAAAAGCTCTGCTAAAGACGAGGGACAAGAAGGCTGAGCCCAAAGGGACTAGGACTTCCCGACCAGTGGTGAACTTGCCTCTACCACCACTTCAGGTTCCTGACTCAGGCTTAAAGCCAGTACCGGACTTGAAGAAAAAGAGACCTCTCGAACCTGAGGAGAGGGAGGTGGTGGTGCCACCAAAAACCACAAAGCAACAAAAGGTGGTGAGGGATCACAGGAGCAAGAGGGCCTCATCCGTAGAGAGTCAGGAGAAACCTTCTACGGCTAACGTGTGCCGAGGGCAACGCACGTGGTCTCCCAGATTAGAGCTGGATAACGCTCCTTTTTCTTGGGAGACCTCCATTAGAAACTACGATGGGGGAAGAGCAGGGCTGGTAGCTAAAGCCTTGGAGCAACCATTGCTCCTCCCCCGAGACACAGAGTCATACAGGCGCTTCAGCCAGTATGAACTCTTCATGTCCCTAAAGAGAGACCTGGCCATGGTAAGTGAGCTTATCTAGCTCTTTAGTTGGCATGATAATTTTCTACTTGTTTTATGCTAACATTTTTACTTCACTGTGCAGATTACCCAGCAAGTCTTCGTGCCTGAAGAGTGGAACAGAAAAGCCTATGTCGAAGCCCAAGCGGAGGCCCACTCTCGGTCCAAAGCAGAAAAAACTTTGGGTAGCTTAAAAGAGGAGTTCACTCAAATCTCCGAGCAGCTCAAAGAGGTGACCCAGGAAAGGAAAGGATCAATATTGGCCTCCAAAACTCTGAGAGCCAGGCCGAAGCCCAACACTAGCTGCTAAATGAGACTCAGACTAATTTGGCCTCTAAGAAAGCGCTTGTGAAGGAACTTCACGCCGAACTCCAGAAGGCCAGGGAGGCTGCCAAGCTGGCTCAGAGGAACGTTCAGCTGGCCAAGGAGGCAACCGAGGCCGAAAAGAAAGCGGTATACCAGTTGGGGGTGGATGTGACCGAGAAAGGTTTAACGAAGTAGTTCGCCTCGGTCAGTCGAGATTACTACGACATAACCTGGGGCAAAGCACTAGATGCTGCCGGGGTGCCTGCTAATTCGGAATTGAGATTGCCTGGGAGCATATACTACAATCCTGACATCCGAGAGCTCCCAGAGTCTGATCCTCCTCCTCCAACACAACTTCCAGAGGCTTCGGAGCAATCCTTGGTCAGCCAAGTTCCTCCAACCACGCTTGAGGTCTCCAAGGAGTCTAGTCAGCCAGGTGATCCGAGCAAACCAACTGAACCATCCAAGGACAAGGGAAAGAACTCGGAAAAAGAGAAGACTTCTTCAGAGCCCAAGGATCAGGTCTCAACAACTGCTGTTACTTAGACGAGCCAAGCTGCCGACCCTATGGTCCCTCAAACAAAGACTTAGATACTTAGGGTTTTTCTTTTGTACCATTATTATTTTTTATATGTTCTTGTTGTTTTTTTTTTTTATATGTAAGGGATTGAAGACTATCCTCTTTTGGTTAATGAGTTTCTTTTTTATTTTTGGTGTATATTATATGACTTACTCTTGCTACAAATAACTATACTTTATAATTATGGTAATGTAGATAAACATAATTACCCTATCCTGCTGGTAATATACATAACTAAAACTAGTTCCGAAAAGAACAGTGTATAAAAATTACTACTAAGTAATGAATACAACAAGTATTATAAAAGTTTGACAGATCTTTTTGCACATACACAAAGAAGGCTAGCATAGGTTAGAGTCGATTTTAAATACATTTGAGAATGTCAGGCAAGGCTCATTCCAGAGTTAACCTTCATTAGTAATAACAATGCAGAAGTGTTAACTAACTCCAAATCATCTGGTCCGAGGACTACATGCATGATTGGATTTAAGTTTAAACACTTAGAGAACTGCTAAGAAATGTTAACTAACCCAAATTATCTGGTCCGATGACTACAGGCATAATTGGATTTAAGTTCAAACACTGAGAAAACCATTAGGAAGTGTTAACTAACCCAAATCATCTGGTCCGAGGACTACAGGCATAATTGGATTTAAGTTCAAACACTGAGAAAACCATTAGGGAGTGTTAACTAACCCAAATCATCTGGTTCGAGGACTACATGCATGATTGGATTTAAGTTTAAACATTTACAGAACCATTAGAGAGTGTTAACTAACCCAAATCATCAGGTCTGAGGATTGCAGGCATGATTGGATTTAAGTTTAAACACTTACGGAACCATTAGGGAGTGTTAACTAACTCAAATCATCTGGTCCGAGGACTGCAAGCATGATTGGATTTAAGTTTAAACACTTACAGAACCATTAGGGAGTGTTAACTAACCCAAATCATCTGGTCCGAGGACTACATGCATGATTGGATTTAAATTCAAACACTGAGAAAACCATTAGGGAGTGTTAACTAACCCAAATCATCTGGTCTGAGGACTACAAGCATGATTGGATTTAACTTTAAACACTTACAGAACCATTAGGGAGTGTTAACTAACTCAAATCATCTGGTCCAAGGACTACAGGCATTATTGGATTTAAGTTTAAACACTTACAGAACCATTAGGGACGACAAATTATCATAGCGACTAAAGAAATGATTCGATTAATAATAGTACCTTTTGAGGTTATTTACATTCCAATGGCGCGGTATTACATGACTATCTAAGTCCTCTAGGAAATATACCCCAATGTCAGCCCCTGAAGTGATACGATATGACCCTTCCCAATTTGGTCCTAGCTTCCCCCAGTTTGGATTTTTCACAGTGCCCACAACTTTCCTGAGTACCAAATCACCAAGTTCTAGGGGCCTTAACTTTATGTTGGCATCATAGCCTTGCCTGAGCTTCTGCTGGTAATGTGTCAATCGAACCATTGCATTTTCTCTCATCTCTTCAATCAAGTTCAAACTCCTTTCTAAAAGTTCATCATTGCTGGTCGGACTAAACGAACTGGTTTTCAGAGTTGGGAACCCAGTTTCTAGAGGAATGATAGCTTCAGCACCATAAGTCATCGAAAAAGGGGTTTCTCCAGTAGATCTGCGAGGCGTAGTTCTGTAAGCCCAAAGTACGTGTGGCAACTCTTCCACCCACTTGCCCTTCGCATCGTCTAATCTCTTCTTCAATCCATTAACTATGACTTTGTTAACCACTTTTGCTTGTCCATTCCCCCGGGGATAGACAGGGATAGAGTATCTATTCGTGATTCCCAGCTCGATACAATAACTCCAAAATGCCTTACTGTCGAACTGTAGGCCGTTGTCCGAGATGAGAGTATGAGGAACTCCGAAACGAATAATGATATTCTTCCATACAAATCTTTGCGCATCTACGTCTCGGATATTGGCTAGAGGTTTAGCTTCAACCCATTTGGTGAAATAGTCTGTGCCGACCAAAAGGTACTTCCTGTTTCCTGCGGCCTTTGGGAATGGACCCATTACATCTAAGCCCCACTGAGCAAACGGCCATGGACTAGATAGTGGGTTGAGGACTCCGCCTGGTTGGTGTATGTTCGGCGTAAATCTTTGACATTGATCGTACTTATTAACATAGTCATGGGCTTCTTTTTGCATGTTCGGCCACCAGTAACCTTGTGTAATGGTTCGGTGAGCCAAAGACCTACCTCCAGTGTGACTCTCACAAATTCCTTCATGCAACTCCTCTAATAGCAACTTAGCCGCTTTAGGATGAATGCATAACAGGTACGGTCCTGAATAAGACCATTTGTATAATTTCCAGTCTTCGGACAGCCAGAATCTGGTCGCCTTCCTCTGGATTTTGTCAGCTTCCCCCCTTTCTTCAGGCAGAGTATCTTTTTTCAAGAATTTGACTATAGGATCCATCCAGTAGAGCCTGGTTCTGATCTGGTGAACTTGAACTGCATCTCTTCCTGCCTCGGTAGGCACATGCAAGTCTTCGACAAGGATAACTCTCGGTAAATTTTGCGCCGAAGATATGGCGAGTGTGGCCAAAGAATCAGCATGTGCGTTACTACTTCTAGGAACATGTAGCAAGCTGAAAAATTTGAATTCCGGCTGCAAATGTTTAACTCGACTCAAGTATCCCTGGATTCTTTCATCCTTCACTTCAAACTCCCCCTGTACTTGGCCCACAACTAATCTTGAGTCCGAGAACAACTCTACTGCCATTCCTCCCATTTTTTGGACCATAGAAATTCCGATCAATAGGGCTTCGTACTCTGCCTCATTATTTGTTACACCGAAATCTAGCCTTAATGACTTTTCAATGATGATTATCTCTAGAGATATTAATACTAGCCCTACTCCAGAACCTTTCTAGTTCGCAGCGCCGTCCACATACACTTCCCAGTGTGCAGGACCTTGTTGAGAAATCATACCAACCGATTTTTCATCCATGTCATTCTCTGTCGTTATTTCTTCTAAACTAAGTTCCGTAAATTCGGTCACCAAATCCACAAGGATTTTCCCCTTGACTGAAGTGCGAGGCATGTACTTGATATCGAAAGCCCCCAAGATAGTGCCCCACTTGACTATCTTCCCCGTGTAGTCGGCACTTCGAGTACGGTTTTAAGCGGGAGTTGCGTGAGCACGACGACCGTATGTGCTTGGAAGTAATGGGGCAATTTTCATATTTCGAGTATTACTGCCAAAATAGCTTTCTCCAGTGGTAAGTATCTGATCTCGGCCTCATGTAGAGATTTACTCACACAGTAAACCGGTCTTTGTACACCTTGATCCACTCTTATTAACACTAAACTTACAGCATAGGGAACCACCGCAATATAGCCAAACAAGACCTCATCTGGTTCAGGGCTAGACATAATCGTTGGCCGAGCCAAGTAGTCTTTAAGTTGTTGAAAAGCTGAGGCACATTCTTCAGTCCATTCAAATCCCTTCCACTTGTTGATCAGTGAGAAGAAAGGTTTACATCTGTCCGCGGACCTAGAGATGAATCGGTTCAAAGCAGCTGTCATCCCTGTTAACTTCTGAACCTCTTTCGGATTCCAAGGAGGCTGTAGATTTTGAATAGCCTTTATCTGATCAGGATTAACCTCAATTTCCTTGTTTGTTACCATGTAACCCAAAAATTTGCCTGACCCTACACCAAATGAGCATTTGGAGGCGTTCAAGCGCAACTTATGTCTTCTTAGGATTTCAAAAGTGTTGTCAAGGTTCTTCACATGCTCAGAAATAACTTTGCTTTTTACCACCATGTCGTCTATATAGGCCTCAATGCTTTTGCCTAACTGTGATTCAAACATCCTCGTCATCATTCGCTGATAAGTGGAACCTGCATTTTTCAGACCGAATGACATCACTTTATAATGGTAATTACTAGTAGGGGTAACAAAAGCGGTTTTCTCCTGGTCGTCTGGGGCTAACGGTATTTGATGGTAACCTTGGAAAGCATCCAAGAAACTCATCCGAGGATGGCTGACAGTAGCATCTACTAACTGATCAATTTTCAGCATAGGGAAGGGATCCTTAGGACAAGCCTTATTTAAGTCCGTGAAGTCTACACAAACTCGTCACTTTCTATTCTTCTTCTTCACAACCACAGTATTTGCCAACCACTTGGGATAAAAAAACCTCTTTAATAGCTCCAACCTGATTGAGCTTCGTTACTTCTTCTTTGACTGCATCTGCATGCTCTTTGGATGGCCGCCGAATAGGCTGCTTCTTGGGGACAATCAGTGGGTTGACCCTTAAATGGTGGCAAATGAACTCTGGATCTACTCCTGGAGCTTCATAAGCACTCCAGGTGAATACGTCAATATTTCTTTTAAGGAAATCAATTAGTTTTTCTTTCTCTGGTTGAGGTATCTGAGACCCGACTTAAAAGTACTTTTCAAGATTGTCCCCAATTAAAACTTTTACTAAGTCCTCGCATCTAGTGCCTTCATCAAGATCCTCAACGGGTGACAGCCAACTTTTTAACTGCTATAAGTCTCCCTCCACCCTGACCGAGGATTCAGTTTCAGGCTTGTGTTGTATGGCAGCCACCAAACATTGTCTGGCCGAGGATTGATCTCCACGGATTTCACAAACGCACCCCTCGGATAGATATTTAACTTTTTGATGCAAAGTGGAGGAAACAGTCCCTAGTGTATGTAACCAAGGTCTAGCTACAATTGCCGTATAAGGGGAATAAACATCTACAACAATAAAGTCCACTTCCACCACTTCTGAGCCAGTTTGTATAGGCAGCCATATCAGGCCTTTCGGGGTGACAATCCTTCCCTCGAAGCTAACCAGGGGAGAATAGTATGGAGTTAAGTCATCAAACTTGAGGTTCAGCCCCTTGTAGAGGTCAGGGTACATAATCTCCGCCGTGCTACCCTGGTCCACCATCACCCTATTCACATCATATCCTCCTATTCTGAGGGTGACTACCAAAGCGTCGTTATGAGGTTGAATGGTTCCAACTTTATCTTCGTCCGAAAAGCCTAAAATTGGCTAGACAACCGGTTTAGTGCTCCTTGGATCTCGACCAATGTCCCCTGCTGATAACCGAGCCACTGACATAACCTTAGACAGTCAGGACCCTGTTCTCCCTAGTGCTGCGAAAATGACATTAATAATTCCTAATGGAGGTTTCGTAGAATCACTCCTCCTGGACTCAGAATTCATTTGATCTTCTTGGCCACTAGAGTGGTACAAGAGATGCCTCAACCTGCCTTCGCGAACCAGTTAGTCCAAATGGTCCCACAAACTTCTACAGTCTTCAGTGGTATGCCCATGGTCTTGGTGGTATTGACAATAGAGATTGTGATTGCACCTCTCAGGATTCCCTACCATTTTACTCGGCCACCTAAAGAATGGTTCATTCTTGACCTTTTCCAAAACTTGATGGACTGGCTCCTTGAACACTGTATTGACTGCTTGAGCATTTGTTGACCCCGACTGCCCAGCAAAATCTCTCCGTGGCTTATTGTTGTTGTAACGGTCCGACTTGAAATCCTTCCTCTCTTGGGGGATAACCTTATCCTTACCCTTCCCTTGCTGCTAATCTTCTTCAACCCTTTCATATTTTTCAATACGATCCATAAGCTGACGCATGTTAGTAACAGATTTACCGGACAAGGACGTCCTTAAACCATGGTCAGTAGGGAGGCCTAGCTTAAACGTGTCTAGGGCCATTGCATTAAAGTTGCCCTCCATATCATTAAACATCTCCCAATACCTATCTGAATACGCCTTCAGGGTCTCACCCTTACGCATGCTCAAGGATAGCAGAGAAGACAATGGCCTGGCCACTCTTCAGCATCTGACAAAACGTGAATCAAAAGCTTGAGTGAGCTCTTGGTAGGAATTGATGGAATCTGCTTTCAGGCTGTCGAACCACCTCATTGCAACTGGTTTAAGACTAGAGGGGAATACCTTACACATCAGAGCTTCATCTCTGGAGTAGATAGCCATCCTTTGGTTAAAGTGGTTCACATGCTCCACAGGGTCCGTTTTACTGTTATAAATAGTGAAGGTTGGCTGGTTAAAGCGCCGAGGAAGTCTCGCTCCTTCAATCCTATGTGTGAAAGGTGACCTAGAGATTTGATTCAGGGCCTTGCTCATAGCATTATTTCCTACCCTCCATGTGATAGACTTTAAGGTTGCTTCTTGCGACGGTGTTCCTCTTCGTATGAAAAAGATTCACTGATTGGTGTTCGAGACCTCTGCTTGTAAGTGATATCTTGCTCGTCATCCCAATCCTCATCAAATGCGAAGAAACACGTTTTCTTTTTGCATGGCGCAACTCCCTCCTTAACCTTTCAATTTCTATTTGCATGCTATTCTTCTTTGCACAAGACACGTGACTTCCTCCACGAGGTTGACTTCGCTCAGGGTGTGTAGTATGCACACTGCCTTCACGATCTTATCTCTGCTCCAAATTGAGAAAAGGATCTATGTGCTGGGATGCCCCAGATTCTGCCGGTTGTTGCCTAGGTTCCGCCATTACTGACTGCTATTGCTTCTACTTATACTCAAGCTCTTCCCACAGACGGTGCCAATTGTAGGGTCTGAATTTGTGGTCCAAGCCCAAAAACAATAAAATTTGTAGAGCATGGGTGATAGAGCAAGATTAATTATGGATCTCACAATAATTGATTATGGCATGCAAGTATAAACTAACATAAAAGTACATGCAAAGACTAAGGAAGTTTGAATCCGAAAAGACTTCTCATTAATTGAATACAAGTTACAGTTCTTAAGGTTCATCATCGACCCCCTTCTTCTAGGAATCCTTCTTCTTTATATAACACCCTTCCCTCTCATCTCTATCGTCCACTTGTTCTTCATCTAGGTTCCTACTTGAGTGCATGTCATGTCATGTATCTTCTCCAGCTTTTTGTGAGTGGCGGTAGATGAGGTTATCCTGTTCAGGGATCTTCTCCACATAAATGCGGCCAGAAAAGTTGTTGCAGTGCATTTAATATGGTGGTAGCAGCTTTTTCTTTAGATATTTCCTCATTCTTATCGTCTCCAGATATACTCAGAGCTTATCTTGATCAGTAAGAATGCTCGGAAGATCATTCTGACCTTCTACACGTTCGATTGATCAATACTATTCGCGTCTGAGAAATAAAATCTCTTCGGATGGATGGCGATCTCTTCGGATTGTACCCATCTTTCTTTTCCGGGTATCCTTCTTCCAGATGGGCCTTGCCCTTACCATCTCCTTCTCTTCGGACGCACAGTAATCCTCAAATGGGGCCCTAGGCCACTACGTTAGATAGGGCCTTTCCCCCCACACTTCTCTTTATAATTTTTTTCACAAAAATACTAAGGCTGCAAGTTGTAAATTATAGAAAATGATGTCAATGGTGGGTCAATATGAAAATCAATAGTTTTAAAAATTCGACTGGACTAGCCGGTTCAACTGGGCACCAATCCGGTCTGGTAAAAGCCCCAAAGCCGAATAAAATCGAGAATTGGGACCGAAACCAGTAATTGGGACCGAGATAACCAATTCTTTTACCATACCTGTTTTTAAAACCATGGAAAATCATTAACAAATTACTGTGAACTATGTTAGCAAATTGTTTAAAAAAAAAATGTGAGCATAATTATTGTATTTGTAGCATTATTAGGGGGGAAAAAAAAGGTTTAACTTGCTTTGATGGTCAATCCAAAATAAAATTACTGGGAAAAAAAATCCAACTCACTTTAATGGATCCAAGATAAAATTAGTGTTCATGTGGCACAAGAAAGTTAAAATAACTATAGTGACATATTTAGGTCTTTTTTTTTGTACATCAATGGTTTGGGGTGGGGGAATTTGAACATTGGATATCTCTCTTAGAAATACCAAAATGTGCAAATCAATTGAATTTCAAGGCTCTTGGAGACATATTTAGGCCTTAATTACATATATTTTAATAAGAAAACAAATGAGTAATTTTAAAAGCTTGGTAGCCCATACCTCTTCATTTGTTGGTGCAAGTACGATTATTCAGGTGTTAAGATTCTCTCCATTTTAACTAGATCTATTTTATGATTTATATTATATATTATTAATTTGAAAGGAATATTCAATGTCACGTAATTTTTTTTAAAGTTTAAATGACGGGATATTTTGTACAGTGTTAAACTTTAAAACGGAACCTTAATTACGAAATTGGGTATTTCCATTTCAAATTATTTCAAGTGAAATGATGAAAATCCAATTAGGGTCATTGAATAGAAATCAGGTTGGACAATTATCCTACCTCAAAAAGTCTATTTGAGTTGATATGTAAAAAGGAGTTAAATTTTGTCATTTCCTCCGTAACAGCAAATGTTATTAATTATTTTGTCTAGAAAAATTAGATTGGGGAAATAATATTTTATTTAAAACATGGTAAACATGCTTAAAACTTTGTAGTTCAATTGATTGACAACTTTTGATATTTTCAAGAGAAACAAATAAACATATCTGAGGTTAAAATCTTTTCTCTTTTGTTGTAACCATCAAGAGTGTCAAACATATTTGTAAACAAGGAACGCACAACTTCTTTTTGCATAAAAGATAGGAGAATGAAAATCCCAGGAGTATCAAGGGTCTTAAGAAGATTGCCTGTATTACAAAATAGTAGACGATAACTACAAGGCACTTGCGTGAAGGTGGACCGGAAAATTAAAGTGAAAACAAAATTCATGTAGCCAAACTAGGAAGTAATTAGCAGAAAAGTTTCTTCAGATATCCTCAAATTCCTTGAAAGGACAAGAATAACCTTAATCCGGCTATGCGATTTTTTCTTTTAAGGATTTGCAATTCCTCCAAGTTATGTCAAGCAAGCTCAATTATTAGGGATAGCTAACTAACATAGATACATTCTAAAAAAAAAAAAAAAAAAAAGAGATAAATACCATATTGTCCTCAACTAAATACGCTTGTTAAAGTGGGTGGCGTGTGAGATTGATAATCTATTGTATCTTTAATTAGCTTATATTATCACATCAATAAAAATAAAAATAATATAATAATTATTAAAAAAAGAAGAAGCTTATATTAAGGCCAAAAAAGACCGTAAGAGTGCACACATATAGTAAGAGCAACATAGTTGAGAGTTGAGAGAGAAGGATAAACAATAATGGCGACTCCCACTTCCTCCTCCTCCTTCCTTGGGTTTATCCTCTTTAGCTTTCTTGTATTTCTTTGCTCTCTGAATCAGCTGGGATTTGCCCTTGAAGGAAGAGAGACTTTAGAAAACAACCAACTTACTCACATGCATACCCTTCAAGTCAGCTCTCTACTACCATCAACTACTTGCAGCTCTTCTACCAAAGGTTTATCATACAACTTTCATCTCTCTCTCTCTCTCCTTCTTTGGATTCTTGTAATACTACTATTTATTATAGTAATCCTCTTATAATTTATTTTTTCAGTCACTGATAGAGTTTATGGTTTTATATATAATTGATACTGCAACTTGAAACTCTTTTTTTGCCGACCGGGGAGTTTGTAATTTGCTCCAGCTCAAGTTGGAGAAACCTACTCGAGCAAAATAATTATGGGTAGGTTTAGAAACAATTAAACAAATGGCCATTGGGCAAAACTAATAATGAAATTTTCCAAGAATTTCTAAGATAACGACGTATTTTATTAAGGCCAAAAAAGACCGTAAGAGTGCACACATATAGTAAGAGCAACATAGTTGAGAGTTGAGAGAGAAGGATAAACAATAATGGCGACTCCCACTTCCTCCTCCTCCTTCCTTGGGTTTATCCTCTTTAGCTTTCTTGTATTTCTTTGCTCTCTGAATCAGCTGGGATTTGCCCTTGAAGGAAGAGAGACTTTAGAAAACAACCAACTTACTCACATGCATACCCTTCAAGTCAGCTCTCTACTACCATCAACTACTTGCAGCTCTTCTACCAAAGGTTTATCATACAACTTTCATCTCTCTCTCTCTCTCCTTCTTTGGATTCTTGTAATACTACTATTTATTATAGTAATCCTCTTATAATTTATTTTTTCAGTCACTGATAGAGTTTATGGTTTTATATATAATTGATACTGCAACTTGAAACTCTTTTTTTGCCGACCGGGGAGTTTGTAATTTGCTCCAGCTCAAGTTGGAGAAACCTACTCGAGCAAAATAATTATGGGTAGGTTTAGAAACAATTAAACAAATGGCCATTGGGCAAAACTAATAATGAAATTTTCCAAGAATTTCTAAGATAACGACGTATTTTACACATATTTTCACAATTATTTCATGTGATTGATTATGGATGGTGGAAAAAAAAAAAGTAAAAGGTTAGGGTAAAAGTAATAGACAATAGTTATAATATATCACATAAAATAGTTGTGAAAACAAATATAGAATTATAATTGATATTTATTTCCAAAAAGTTTTAGGATGTCATTTTTTTTTGTTTATTTGTTCCTTTGGTAAATATGAGTGGGGTCAGGTCGGTGGGATTGGAATCTTGGTGTCCAAACACTACAAGAGGTGCTAGAACCAATAAAGCCCTTTCGTCCTCATTGAGCCATTGAGAAATAAGTATAGCACACATACACACGCGCGCGCATATATATATATATATTTATTTTTTTTTATTTTTTTTCCTTTTTTGAGGAATCGGTTAGAAGAAAAGAACGTGTATTCTTACTTAGTGGGTTTGAGACAGACATTTTATGGCGTGTCCTAAGGCTATAATTGGTGGTGTAATTAGTAGGTCCTACAAAGTGGATGCGACCATTGTAAAAATGTTCTAAAGGGTCCGGTTATGTCCTCTAATCATGGTTTTAAAATATCATGCACTTGCTCATGAACGAGTTGGGGAAACTCAAGCTGCACTCTAGCTTAGGGTGCGACCAAAAAACACATAATCAATCAAGCACACGCTGATCAAAACGAAATCATTTTTTTTAATGTTTTGGTGGATAGTCTATTCATCTTTGTTTGGGACTTCATATTAGTTAAAGGGTAGCTATCTTGGGCTTCTAGCTGGATGCTACGTTACCTGTCTCTCCCATCTCCGTGTTGGGTTGGACCCATCACTCTCCTTTTTCTCCCCTTGCCAAAAAAAGATGGTAGTTTTTCTAATTAACTTTGTTTGTTTCCACAAGAAAAAATAAAAATAAAAAAATATTTTTTAAATGTTTTCTAGAAAATTATCTTATATTCTTCTGTTTGGTAACAATTTTAAAATGAATTGGAAAATTATTTCTTGATTTTTTCTTATTTAACTTGGCATAAGATAGTTTTCTTTTAATCAATTTTTTTCTTCTAATATTATAAAATGGAGCAACAGTATAAAAGATTTCATTAACCTTTTGTTGTAATTATTAATAGACTAGAAGCAAGCAAGTAGCAAGTAGCAAGTAGCAAGTAGCTAGCAAAGACTTTCTTACATAAAAATAAAATAAAAAATAACACTAAAACTATAGAGTTGCTGTTTTCTTTCCCACACTTGATGGATTTCACTTGTAAAACTATTGACCTTTCCCCCAATTACTAATAAGTCAAGAATCCTGCAGTGAACTAAGACTGATTTTCTCACTATGGGGGATGAACTAAACTTTTTTCCCCCATTAAGTAAAACCTAACCATCCCTGGACCCTGCCCTATTCAGGTTTCATTTTCTTTATGGGGTTTGGCGGAACAGAAAAAAATAAGTAAAATATGTGCTTTCAAATGAATGGCCCTAAAAAAATCTGAAAAGTTAGGTTCTCTGCACTTCTTGATGGGCAGACAATTGTCGGGTAGCTTGAGAATGAAATATGAATCAAGCCCTCACCGCCAGCCAATTTGATGATGTCAACCAATAATAATTATATCTATCGACAAATCCGATATACTTGCGTACTCACGGGTTCTTGAGTAAGAAGACAGTCACGGACTCACGGGTTCTTGAGTAATTCTCCTATTTGCTTTTTCTTCACAACCTACAAAAAAAATAAATAAATAAAAGAAAAAAGAAAAAAAAATGACTATAAGTTTGTAAATTGGTCAATCCATTTGATGTTTGGCATGTATTATTTGGGTTCACCACTTGTACCTTTTCCATTGCCTATTCTTGAATAAGCAACTTTATTTTTGTTGTGTTTCGTAAAAACATAATACAATATGATGTTTGTAATTCATAACTTGATACACTTCAATCATTTTAGAGTAAAACTTAGTTATACAGTTCCTTCAATATCATATTTCTACTTAAACTCAAATACTTGTATTTGAATTTATTTGTATTTAGAAATAGATAATATTGTTTAATTATGTTTTATTGATCAATGTAATTATATGTTTGAATTTAATTGATAACATAATGTATTGCACTTAAAGAATTGTAATTAAGTTCTCCCCATATTTACTTGTCAAACAATTCTAATTGATGTTGAATTAAAATGCAGGTTCTGATAAAAGGGCATCCTTGACAGTAGTACACAAACATGGCCCATGCTCCACACTTAAACTAGACAAAGCTAAAGCTCCCACTGTAGATGAAATCCTCGAACAAGACCAATCTAGGGTCAACTCAATCCACTCTAGGCTCTCCAAGAAGTTGAGCCGTGATGATTTAAGAGCATCAGAGGACTCCACCATCCCAGCCAAGTCTGGTAGCACTATTGGTTCAGGCAACTACATTGTGACCGTGGGACTTGGCACTCCAAAAAAGGACTTGTCACTCATATTTGATACAGGTAGTGACCTTACTTGGACTCAGTGCAAACCTTGCGCACGGTCTTGCTACCAACAAAAAGAACCAACATTTGACCCATCTCAATCTGCGACTTATTCAAATATTTCGTGTCGTTCATCTGTGTGCTCTCAACTTACTTCTGCCACAGGTAACAATTGAGACCTTTATATATAGGCAACTATAGTGACAATTTATGGATTTTTAGTCAAGAAAATTAATTATAAGAAAATTAGAGATAGTTTCACTAATTTTTTTTGTTCTATTATAAGTACTATTTCCAAGTAAAGAAAATGAAAAAATATGCGTGCATATTTCTTACTTTTGTTACTTCTATATCGTTCCACTTTTATTACATGTCTTCAAAGAGAATTGTGAGGAATCTCTGGAACTATTAAAATGTTTTGCGTAAATTTTATTTACATGAATGTAATAAAATTAGTATCAATTTCAAAAACAATAAGCTACACGAAAATATTAATATTGATGAGAGGGTAAATTCAAAGATTGGTTCGTTAGTTTATGCAAGTTAACAAAAGGAGATAGGCATATTAGATATGTTCCATTCATTTGACTTCCACTTATTTATCTTTTTACTGATTTTTTTTTTTTTTTGGTTTCTTAAAATGAAGTTAAGTATACTTATACGCAAGCTTGTAAAAGGGAAAAAAAAAAATATATATATATAATATATAAACAAAATAAGCTAAAAGCTAAACGAAATAACTCTCATGTCATGATACAGGAAATACACCGGGCTGCAGTACCTCAACGTGCATATATGGTATACAATATGGCGACCAATCGTTTTCTGTGGGATTTTTCAGCAAAGAGAAGCTAACCCTAACATCAACAGACGTGTTCAACAACTCCTATTCGGCTGTGGCCAAAACAACCAAGGCCTTTTTGGCGGTGCAGCCGGATTACTAGGCCTAGGTCGCGACACACTTTCCTTAGTCGAACAAACGGCATCAAAATACGGCCGTGTCTTCTCTTATTGCCTCCCTTCATCTTCTAGCTCTACTGGACACCTCACATTTGGAAAAAGTGCTGGAACTTCAAGCGCTATCAAATTCACTCCCTTGTCAAAATCTGCACAAGGTACTTCATTTTACGGCCTTGACATAGTTGGAATTAGTCTCGGTGGGCGCAAGTTATCGATTCCAACATCAGCTTTTTCAAATGCGGGGTACCATTATCGACTCGGGGACTGTAATAAGTCGCTTGCCGCCTGCAGCGTATAGCGCCTTGAAGGCGGCGTTTAGGCAAGCAATGAAGAAGTATCCATCAACGGGGGCACTTTCGATACTTGATACATGCTATGATCTTAGCAAATACACGACATTTTCGATTCCAAAAATAAGCTTTTCATTCAGTGGTGGTGTTAACGTGGATTTGGATGCGAAGGGGATACTTTACGCTCAAAAAACCTCGCAGGTTTGTTTAGCTTTTGCTGGAAACAGTGATGATAGTTCTGTTGGGATTTTCGGGAATGTGCAGCAGAAAAGGTTGGATGTGGTGTATGATGTTGCAGGAGCGAGGGTTGGGTTTGGTCCTGCTGGTTGTGCCTGAAATGGTTCGTTTGGTGAAATAGTCATGTAATAAACCATTGATAAAACCAATGGAAATGTTTATTGGCATAGCAAATGTAGATTGGCAAAGATTTAGTGTCCTGGGCGTGATTATAGTTATAAATAAAATCATGGTTGCAATTCATGAACGTATAAAAAGGTTTACTTTGTCATGGATTGGTGTTTAAGATAATCATGTTGTGAAACATTTGATAAATTAAGTCAGTCAATGAAAATGTATATAAATTTCCTTGGCATATATATAGATTGTTATGGTTTAGTGACTTGACATGTGTATATTAAATAAAATAAAGTTTAAAACTCATGTATATGTAATATGGACACAGCTTATGTCTAGTATTCAATTCCACTGGATATGTGTCAATATCTTATCGTGTCTAGTGCAACTAAATACTGAACACAAACTCTTCTCCATTATTATTGTTTGCAAATGTTATTTTGTTACAAATTTAGGTTTAACATAAACCATATATTTGATCAAATTAGTGGAAATGTTATTTGTCATGGCACGTAGATTGGTAGTAATTAAATAAAATAAAGTTTGCAAGTCATGTATAACATTAACGATGCAATATTATTACTTGCAAGGGTTGTCAACAAGGGCCCCCAGATTTTCTCTATGGTATAGGTCCAATTTCTAATTAATGTCAAATTGATCTCAGCGAATACTTCCCTTTTGGTCCCATTAAATGCTAGAATTGTCGTAGAGCTTAGTCTAAGGTGTGTACTGTGTACGAACTACCTTCAGTTTGTCCAATGTAGATAGAGGATAAAGTTTGAGTGCTAAATTGTTATTGATGATCCCTGGCCACTCGAGCTATTTTCATGTCTTTGCATTTGATAGTAATATGGAGGGCGTGGATATGTGCTATTCCTTTAGAGCATCTCCAACAGGCTAGCCTTCTCTAAATTAATTTTGGAGAACAAAAGCCACTGTTCACGCAAAATCATCCCTCCAATAGACTTGGCATCTCCATTTTTTTTTTTTTTTTTTTTTTGATTTGCTATAGTAGCTCTTCAGGCATGGAGAGCACTGTAACATTTACTCCCATCAAATGCTAGAATTGTCGTAGAGCTTAGTCTAAGGTGTGTACTGTGTACGAACTACCTTCAGTTTGTCCAATGTAGATAGAGGATAAAGTTTGAGTGCTAAATTGTTATTGATGGTCCCTGGCCACTCGAGCTATTTTCATGTCTTTGCATTTGATAGTAATATGGAGGGCGTGGATATGTGCTATCCCTTTAGAGCATCTCCAACAGGCTAGCCTTCTCTAAATTAATTTTGGAGAACAAAAGCCACTGTTCACGCAAAATCATCCCTCCAATAGACTTGGCATCTCCATTTTTTTTTTTTTTTTTTGATTTGCTACAGTAGCTCTTCAGGCATAGAGAGCACTGTAACATTTACTATAGCAACTCTAAATAATATTTTCCCTTAAACTAATACCTGGTTGAATAAAAAATGACTTTTTTTCTCTCCTCCCTTTCTCTTTCTTCCTCACTCTCTTTCTCTCTTCTTTATCTCAATGGCTACAAAACGTAGAATACAATCCAAACAAGAAAACAATTTTTCTCATAAACCAAATGAAATAAATAAATAAATAATAAAAAAATAAAAGGAAGAGAGAGACCTATTCATGTGCAAAAGAATTAATTCAATCTCAATAATCACAACCGATTAAAATTTTTAATTTTCACTCAATAATCACAACGATAACAACAGAACTATTCTTGATCTTTTCTCTCAAACATTTCTAAACTCGGTTTCAATCAAAATACAAACTCAAATCACAATTTTAAAACTATTCAAATTAGAAAAAAAAAAAAAAAAAAGAAGAAGAAGAAGAAGAAGAAGAAGAAGCAATGCTAACCCATCTGAGCCTCGGTAGGGAAGAGGATATGCGGTGGTGGGAGAAAGACAAGTGGACGATCTTCATGTGTGAGAGAGAGCTCCAGTCGAAGTGCTGCTAGAAAAGAAAAGAAAAAAAGAGCTCCAGAGAAAGTGCTAGAGAAGATAGAGATAAGGGAAAGGTGTGGAGGAGAAAAAAAGAAGAAAAAAGAAAAGAAAAGAAATGTGTGGAGGAAAAAAAGAGATAAGGGAAAAATAAAATAAAGTATAAGAAATTAAAATTGAGAAATGCTACAACAATATTTTCATAATATTTTCACAATAAAACTTAAGTGGTGGGTTATTACTAACTAACACTGATGAAAAAAAAAATTAAGTGATGTATTCAAATTAAAATTAGTAATAACTTACCATATATAATTTATTGTGAAAATATTGTAAAATGTTAATAATGTAGCATTTTTCATTAAAATTAGATGAATGAAAGAAGATTGAAAAAGAAATATTAAAGAAATAATAAAGAAATAATATTTAAACGGAATAGAGAAAATGATAGAGAATCTGTTGAAAAGTACATTTAAAAAAGTAGGTAGGCAAAAGGTAAAATAACTATTTACTCTCCAAACAGTACAAAAATTTGGAGAGCTTGCTAGAAATACTCTTAGGCAGGAGCTTACCATCTGTGAAAGGGGCCTATGGCCCCACTCCTACGTCTTTAAATTTGTTTAAAATATTATATACCGATACATGAGATACTCCCAAAAAAAAATGAAAATTGTTCTAAAGAACACAAAAGATAAACTGGTCATGAAAATTGTTCTAAAGAACACAAAAGATAAACTGGTCACCCTTCCCATTTCTATGGCCGTTACTCTCCCAAGACACAAATCCTTCTTACATGCCTTAAGTACTACTAGTATAATTTTTTTTTTTTAATATTATTATTGTTATTTAATGCGTGTTTCGATTTCTACTGATTATGTGTTTCATACTTTGACTATTTGCTGTTTTCTATTTGGGACATAAATTTAAATGTTGAGACTTTGAGATTTGGGTGCTTCCACGTTAATGTTTGGCTTTACCTGAACAATTTTTTTTTTTTTTTGGTGTGTGTGTGTGTGTGTTTTTTTACTGTTTTTAACTTTTTTGTTGCTGTTGAGAATGTGCGCTTTTACTTGGTAACATTAGAAGAAAATTAGATATATCATATAACATAATGTTGAGAGACTAAAGCTATGAAGTTATGAATTTTAGATTGTTTGTTAGTTTTTTTTTTTTTTTTTTTTTTTTTTTTTTTTTTTTTTTTTGAAAAAAATTATT
>NW_027069960.1:42122-153857 GCF_002906115.3 Quercus suber | reverse complement strand
AGCCTAATCCATCATAATTTTAAACTAATCCAACCTAGCCTATAGGGTTACTCGTAGAGTCAAGTTGAGTTTGGTTGGGTTGTCGGCATTAGGTCATTTTATCATGTGTGTTAAAAAAATTGAGTTTTCATTCAACTATTTAAACTCATTATCGAATAAATGATTACAATTTATAAAATTGAGCATAATATTCCAATTTTATCAAATTAATACTCAGAATATAAACTAAATTAAAGTAATAAATTTTAACAAAGTCTCAAAATCCAAAATAAACCAAACTAATAAATTTGAAAAAAGAATTATAATCATTAATAGCATGGCACAATTGTTTAATTACTTGAATTAAAAAAATTTCCAACTCAACCCAACTTTGAAAAAAAAGGTAAAATCATAACCAAACCCAATCCATCAAGTCCTCACTAAAAACCAACCTGATACATCAAAATTAGGTTGGATTGTGTCAATTATTGAGCTAGTGGATGGAATACACAACACTGCGTATATCATATATGGACAAATTGCATGCAAAACTGATAAGACAACATCACATAAAACGTTTATTATCTGACAGCTGTTTCTCTAATGTTTAATTTAATCATTTAAAAATTTTCAAATTTATTAGTTTGGTTTATTTTGGATTTTGAGACTTTGTTAAAATTTATTACTTTAATTTAGTTTATATTCTGAGTATTAATTTGATAAAATTGGAATATTATGCTCAATTTTATAAATTGTAATCATTTATTCGATAATGAGTTTAAATAGTTGAATGAAAACTCAATTTTTTTAACACACATGATAAAATGACCTAATGCCGACAACCCAACCAAACTCAACTTGACTCTACGAGTAACCCTATAGGCTAGGTTGGATTAGTTTAAAATTATGATGGATTAGGCTAGATTGAAAATTTTCAATCTAAAAATGTGAGGATAGATTGAAAATACATCAAATCCAACTCTATACAAACCCTAAATATAAGATATATTGGAGGATATGTTAATTTTTAGGGTAAAATATCATTTTCGTCCCTAAACTATCACAAAAGTTCGTTTTTCGTCCCTAAACTTTCAAAAGTTTTATTTTCGTCCCTAAACTATCATAAAAGTTCGTTTTTCGTCCTTAAACTTTCAAAAGTTCTATTTTCGTCCCTAAATTTCCAAAAGTTCTGACGGAGTGCTGACGTAGTTTGACAGAGTGCTGATGTGGGAGGGACGAAAATCAATACGTTTGGAAAAGTTTAGAGATGAAAATAGAACTTTTGAAAGTTTAAGGACGAAAAACGAACTTTTGTGATAGTTTAGGGTCGAAAATGATATTTTACCCTAATTTTTATAACCTAACAAAATGAGCCCCATGAATTTTATATTATAAACTTTAAAATAATACTAACCTCACAAAAGTTTGGACATGAGTAGAAATTGCTTTTGTCCATAGGGTTGTTTGGGTTATGCCGTTATGACGGCATGGTCCATCATTATTAAGGGGGTACATATATAATTAATAATTCATCCACGTTCCATTGATGATGGATGCCCCCTGCCAATGACATTTCATAATTAAGACAAAATTTCTAAGTAGAAGACGTCAAGTTAGGTCGTTTTCCTACTCATTTTTAATTAATTAATCTAAAAGAAAGAGTGGGAGGAAAGTTTCTTTTTATTTACTACATTACAATTCAAAAGAACATTCAAGTATATTTTTAGTCAAATGATGCAATATTAATTTGTTTAAATAATTTAATGAATTATGTGATTTAATAGTTAATACACGTGGTTGAACAGTCTTATTAAGAGAAAAAATTTATGAGTTATAAAAGATTCATTCTACCTAATTAAGTCTATTAAGAGCAAAAATTTATCCTAAAGGATATCAAAAAAAAAAAAAAAGTAAAATAGGTTTATTTTATTTTATTTTTTTATTATTCACAAGGGAAAGCTCAAGTTCTCTTAATTAGGTACATCTTTGATAATGTCATTCAACCATAAACCCCTAACAAATTGTAAATTAGGTTTTCTCTCTTAAAAAATGCGTAACTATTTTATCGATTTGTCATTGGTACATCTTTGAGCAACATAGATGCTCTACTAGTGAGGACCTACTACATAGCCTTCCACTTGGAATGTGTGTCGTGGTCGACGATTATGGGCCACCTTGTTGCCTTATTGCTTTAATTAAACCATTTTAAGACATATTGTATGTTACCCATATAAACTGTACATTTTACCCATTTATATATCTGAAGGTGACACTTTAAAATTTTTTTTTTTTTTTTTAGAATACTAAATATTTTAACATATACACACAGAAAGATTGGAAAATGTCTTAAAGAAATTAACAATGATATATAATTAAAATAACCTAACTTTGAACACAACACTTTATCCTTAATGTAAGCCTCAATAATGTCTATTATATGTTAGCATCAAACGTACTATTCAACCAACAATCATAAACATGATTGATCGTAGGTAGAATGTCATATTTTTTAAAATCATTAGACAGATGAAGTGCTCATTTTCTAGGCCATAAGTGTCACATAAAGTTTTCATTGAAAATACTAAATAATGCTATTAAGCTATAAATTTTCCCTTTAAAAGTATGAATTTTCATGTTGTTAAAAAATATTGGAGTTAATCATATTTCATTGTCTTTATCTTATATTATAGGCTAAAATGCAAAACTGACTTTCTAAGTTTCACCAAAACTCATTTTAGTCTTCTAATTTTACATTCGGTCAATTCAGTCTATAAGTTTAAAAAAATGTTCAATCAAGTCCTTCCATTTGATTCTGTCAACTGCACCATTAGTTTCATATTTTTTTTATTTAATTTTTTTGTTAATTTCTCCATTTAAAAAAATCCATAAGAAATTCTAATCTATCTCGGTTCTCATCTTCTCCTCTCTCTTCTCTTTCTATAATCTCTCACTCTCTCTCTCTAGGCCAGACCCAAGGAGCTCCTTTGCAAGCTTCATTCATGGCTAACCACCAAGGTCAGTCGCTCTCCACTCCTCCCCGATCACTGTCAATTGTCGTTTTTTGGCAGTGGTCGTCTTTCCCTTAGCTCGATTCGACTAGGCCAATCTCCCTCTCTCTGCGTTTTCACTTTTCACATCAAACCCTCATCGAAGTTTCAACCCAAGCTGGGTTGTTGTGTTTTGGTTGGTTTCAGAGTTTTTTGGATTTGGTAAACAATTTGATTAAGCTCTCTCTCTATGATTTGCTTTGGATATTTGGATTCTTTCTTTCCAATCTAATTTGGGTCTCCTTGAATTCTTTCTCTCTCTAATTTGATTTGATCTGATATCTGCTTCTGATTTTGTTTGTTGATGATGCCGAAAATCTCACCAGTGAGTTGCATGATGCTTGTATGCTCAAAACAACACCTACACAACAAAGAGAAATGACCTCACAGAGAGCACCGGTGTGGTGCCGGCCAAATACCCTCCGAAGGTCAAGTTAGAACTTCTTTCAACTCTAGAGTGCTAGAGAGGGGTTAATTATGCGTACCTCGGCTTATGAGGGTATTTGGGTTTTTATAGTAGTAGAGGGTGGACCTCTCTTCCTTGGAGTAGAAGTCTTTTCCTTATAGGAATTCTCATAAGCGTAGATTGCGGGATCCTTTCCTTATAGGACTCTGATACTGGGCGTGGAATACAAGCAACTTCCCATGCGTGGCGGCCAAGTCTTATCTTTTACAGAGCCGTCGGCCTTGAAACCGTCAGCCTTCTTTCTCCCCTTCAGCCAAGTTGACGTCAGCTTCTCGCTATACGAGCAACCAAGGAGTTTTGAATAACCGTCGGTTAGAACTGGAGCCTTCAACCCCAGTTTATCTTGGTCCCGTCAGCATGACTCTGTCCGTTACCCGTAATTGGCCCTTACCTCGGCTTATGAGGGTATTGGGGTTTTTATAGTAGTAGAGGGTGGACCTCTCTTCCTTGGAGTAGAAGTCTTTTCCTTATAGGAATCATCATAAGCGTAGATTGCGGGATCCTTTCCTTATAGGACTCTGATACTGGGCGTGGAATACAAGCAACTTCCCATGCGTGGCGGCCAAGTCTTATCTTTTACAGAGCCGTCGGCCTTGAAACCGTCAGCCTTCTTTCTCCCCTTCAGCCAAGTTGACGTCAGCTTCTCGCTATACGAGCAACCAAGGAGTTTTGAATAACCGTCGGTTAGAACTAGAGCCTTCAGCCCCAGTTTATCTTGGTCCCGTCAGCATGACTCTGTCCGTTACCCGTAATTGGCCCGTCAGCAGAAGCTCGTGCTGACGGGTTAAGCCCATGACACCTATGATTATTCTTCCATATCAATTTTCATCTCGGAATTTGTTGTACTCTCCCTTCCTTATAAACTTCTGCAACTTCCCTTTTCGTATCAATTCCTCTATTTGCTCTTTGAGATCCCTACAATCTTCGGTGTAATGGCCATGATCTTTGTGGAATCGACAATACTTACTCCTGTCACGGACGCTAGGGGACGAGTGCAATGGTCGTGGTCATCTAAGGTAGTGTTCGTATTGAATCTGCGTCAAAATTTTGTCAACAGGCATAACAAGAGGGGTGAATTTTACCATTCGTGGACTTTTATCATCTTTCCTTCTGACTTCGTCAGTATTCCGACGATCCGGACGGTCTCGCTTTTGTCCTCTATGGTCGTCTTCCCTTCTTCCTTTGTCCCCCGGTCTACCTCCGTCCCTGATAGCAGCAACGCGTCCTCAGCATTCATGTACTTCTGCGCTTTAAGGAGCATTTCAGCCATCGTCTTTGGGGGATTCTTCGTGAGTGAGGTGACGAGCTCCCTAGACTTCAACCCTGCCTTGAAGGTTGTCAACTACACCATATCGTCAGCCTCGTCTACCTCCAGTGTCTCCCTGGTAAAGCGTTTCACATATGACCTTAAGGTCTCCTTCTCTCCCTGCCTGATGGTGAGCAAGTGATCCGCGGTTCTCTTTTGTCGTTGTCCTCCAATAAAATGACACAGGAAGGCGTTGCTCAACTGCTCGAATGTGTCGATGGACGACGTTGGCAACTTTGTGAACCACTCCCAGGCCGCTCCCTTGAGTGTTGTTGGGAAGGAACGACACAATATTTCATCTGGGGGCTGCTGAAGTCCCAGGGTCGTTTTGAAAGTATTCAGGTGATCTTGGGGGTCCTTCAGTCCATCAAAGGGTTCGAGCTGAGGTAACCGGAATTTTGACGGCATTGGACAGTCGAGGACTGCTGTTGTGAATGGCGAATCCGTCGCTCGGACCATCCAATCCACACTCTGCTCCGTTTTTTCTTTGATGGCATTCCTTAGTTCGTCCATCTCCCTCCTCATCTCCCGAAGAATGTCTGAATTTTACTCGGCGGGAGTGTTTGGCCCTCGATGGTCACTTCTTCTGTTGCTATCCCCTTCATCTTCCTGATTTCCCTTCGAACGATTTTCCTCCTGCTGAAGCCGTAGCCTCATTTCCTGGTTTTGCCTAGTCAGCTCTTCAACTGTGGCTGCAAGGGCCTGAACTTGCTGAGCTAGGGCTGCAGAATCTTGATTGGACTCCATCCTAAAAAGAATAAGAATAAGAAACTACTATTTCGAGTTTGAACACGAAAATGTCGTTCCCACAGACGGCGCCAAACTGATGAGTGTGATCTCGTTAGTAATGTTCGTCGGATGGAGATAATCCTTCAACTTTCACAGATGGTCACCAGTGTGGTGTCTGCCACAATGTCTCTGATGCCAAAGTCAGAATATGAAACTCTCTTCCAAAATAAAGCAATATAAGATGAACAGAAAAGCAAATAAACAATCTCCTTTCTTACTTGTATATCTCTCTCCCTCCTTCGTGGGAGTGTGTGGGCTTTATATATGCTCTCATGGTTCCTAGCCGTTGGAGGAGTTATGGAGGTCTTAATGCTCCCTTTGGTAATGTTTTGGGGCTGTGTAATAAGGCATCAATGTCTTCAAACGGTTCACACAGTTGGAAGTATAACCGTTTAGTTGATTGCATTAAATGGCCTGGATGTCCTCCTCAGTAGTGTTGTCTTCCACGTTGTCTATCCTGAGGGTATTCTCGTCCATATCGAAAGATTCGTCCACATAGGATAGACTTGATAGTTTCGTTAGTACTTATCTACATCGTCAAAACTCACTATTCATTCTTTAAACAATATAAAAATTTGCCTAATACGTAGAAGATGCTCTAAGCCTCTAACATTTTGTTTATCCAAAATTTTCCTTTATTACATTTTTTATTTCGTTGATAAAAAATTAAATAAAAAAAACATTTTTTGGGTTTATCGAAAAATTATACCACGAAATACATGGCGGGAAAATTACACCGCCGAACCTCCAAAATCAAAATTTGAGCGGCTTTTTTTTTGCTTTATATAAGCAACAAAAATTACCCCAGAAAAAAGAATAGAAGGTCACTTGCATTTTCACAAAAAACTTCGAAGCAGGTACTTTACTTAACTAATTAAATATGTATATATATTTTTTTCAAATATCAATTTTTTTATGGGCTTTTCCTCTGTTTGGGGCTAAGAAACCGTAGGAAAGCCAAAGAAAAGTTTTTGAGTCATATATCATATTTGTTTCATAATCCTACTGCCATCTGCCATCTTATTTAATATGGGGTTTTATTCTTATGTCGATATATCATGTTCTACAAATGGTGCAAGCTTGAGATCATTGTTTGTGTATTTTGTGTACAGAAAATGGGTGCTATATGTTTGAAGAAATGTTAGAATGAGTATAAAATGTGTTTCTTGTGATATTTTTGCAATTGTGCCTAAAAAAATGTTAGTATATAGTGGTGCTGATTTTATGTGTCCTAATAAATTCTTAAAAGTGGTTGACATCTTCTAAGATGAATAATATAATATGCTCTTAAGTCTAAATGTGTAGCACAAGTGTATATCGGTAGATGTTTATTTAGTGTCATATGTAGATTTTGATCAATATATTGTTATTGTGGGAAGGTTGGTATGGTGCTGCATAGGGGCAGTGACATGAATCTCATGGGGTCTAAAAGGAAGAAGAAAAGGGTGGTTGACAATGGTAATTGCAAGCCTTGGTCGGAGCTCCCTGAGGCTTTGCTTGATTTGATAACAAAGTCGCTAGGTGTTATAGACTATCTCATGTTCAGCTGTGTCTGCAAAGGATGGAGGTTATATGTTGCAGCGCATAGGAAAGAGTTTATGGCATCCCAACCCCCACTTGTTGTTTTATTGTCATCCTATGCTAGGAGAACTTGTTACTTCTATAGCATCTTTGATCAAAAGTTGTACAAGGCAATACTGCCGGACCTTGTTGGCAAAAGATGTTCTGGTGTCTCTTGTGGGTACTTTGTCATGGAAGACAAGAAAAAAAGTACTGACTCTCAGATTTGGTTTTTGAATCCTTTTACAAGACATGAACTCCGTTTCTCTAGCCCTCCTAATCGTTATTTATCTATCATCCTTGCATCTTTAGCCACGCCTTTGCAGGAGTTTGTAATCATAGCTATCGATGTATTTTTTTTACAGTTCCGTAAATCCACAGATGTCAACTGGACTGTCTATGATTGCAGAGACTTATTTAAGGACCATTTTACAGACTATTCTCGGTGGTTATTAGATGGAGCTGTCTTCAAGGGTAAGATATACATTTTAACCAATCATGGCGAAATTGGGATATTAAACCCGAATTCCTATCCTTATGTGACCCTGTTGGAAGTCAAAGGCATTGGATATAAGAGCTGCGGACTACAGTTGCTTGCTTTTGAAGACAAACTCTTAATGATTCATAGATATGTTTGGCAGAAGTTTCAAGTTTATGAGCTAAATTTTTTGAAGATGGAATGGGTGAAGATGCAGAACCTCAACGATCAGGCTTTGTTTCTAAGTAGTAAGAGCTCAGGATTTAGCGACATGACCAGATGGAGGGGCAGCCAACAAACTATGAAATATGAAGGATGGAGTGTTAGCCAACGACCTAAGAATTGCATATACATTGCAATACGATCTTGGAGCTCCGGTTGAGGAATACAGCATACATTTCCTGGATGATACATATCCAGAGTCTTTCCCCATCATTGATATAGAAGATTTTATGGATTTGATGGAAGAATCCTTAGATGTTCCATTGTGCCGCAAAATATCTATCAGAGTTGCTTCCTCAGGTGCTCCATTCTGGTATTTTCCAAATCTGTGTAGCAGTGTGGATGCTTTCTATGATGACTAGTTAGGATATCTTATTGTTCATGTACCCTACTTAATCATCTTGGCAAGACTTTGAAAGCTATAAATATTTTGTTGCTTTTCATTTCCCTTATCTGTGTAATTCATGGGTTATTAATGAAGAGAATTTCCTGCAACTAGAATAGCTGAAGTCTTTTTTTTTTTTTTTCCTTATTTGTGTATCATGATTTTAAAAACCGGTACGGTTAAATAATTGATTTGTGCCCTAGTTCCCAATTCAACCCGGTTTTTATCAGTTTTGATTGATTTTGAAGGATTTTACTGGATTGAACCGGTGTTTGGTTCTCGGTTGAACCAACTGATCTAGTCCGATTTTTAAAACATTATTTGTTAGACCTTGTCCCTTTCCAAATCGCCACCACCACCCCATGGTCCCTATATATGGACATTTTGGTATTGGTCTGTAGATCCTTCAACTTAAGACACAAAGCTGATTTTTTACCAATGTTCATGGTAATGTAGTTTGCTACCAAATTGAAGTAGAATCAATGAAAGATTAAACTCCCAATTCCCTTGCACATAAAAGTACAAACAGTCCAACATAAAAAAGGAGTTTTCTTTTACTATATATTAATAAAGTTATTATTATAAACATAAACTAGTATTATGCCCTTGCAGCACGGCTTAATCGAGAATAATAATTAATTTTTTTTAAATTAATATATAATTAAATTAAATAACAAATAAAATAATATAAATATAAAAAAAAAATTAAGTTAAATGGAAAATGCATATTATGTAAGTTCAAGTTAGCTAATTTTTTTCGTGCAAAAACAAATATTATAAGATATTATAAAATATTTTAAAAATTATTATATATATATATATATGTAAGTATATAACTCATGAAATACGCCCTACAAATGAAAAAGTTGAAAAAAAGTGATTAATAAATATTGTTATTCTTCTTAATATATTATGATTAAACTGGACATTTTCTGAACCCAAACTAATCAGGCCCAGAAAAACAAAAAGTAGTGGGCCTCTCCCAAAGGCCCACTGGACCATATCAGTACCCACAGGCCACAGCCCACAACCTGCAACCACAAACCCATCCCCAATATTAGGATCTCATTCCCGCTCAGGTAGTACAGAGTTTCCGTGCACCCCATGGCGGAGGAAGATGTTGTGGCTGACGTGGCAGAGGTCTCCGATGTCTCAGGTATCTTCTTGTTGTTAATATAGATGATTTTATGGGCTTTCTATCTGTGTTTGGTAGCTAAGAAGCCGTAGGAAAGCAAAAAGAAAAGTAAGAAGAAAAATTTTGAGTAACATGTTATATACTGGTAATTGTTACTTAGCTAAAAGGGAGCAATGGTTGAATGCTGAGTTTTGCTTTTGTTGTTGTGTACTGAGTATGAGCACTATTATGTGTTTGAAGAAATGTTATAATGAATGATATCTATGCTGTTCTTATTATGATATTTTTGCAGTTGTGCCTAAAAAAGAAGATGCAGCTTGATAATCAATTTTATTATGCCTTGTACCTCAAATCATGTTATGTTATGTTCTATCCTAAGATGTACGGAAACCTTCATTTAGGGTGTTGGCCATTTTATGTTATAATTTTTCAGAAATTGCTCGTGTCACTATGTCCGTGCTTCTTAGGTCCTATCTATCTGTACACGTGTGTATTTTGCCTGATACAGGTGCTAATATTGTTGTCCTAAAAACTCAACCTTTAAGTATGCAATTAACTTTAGATGTCTTGGGCACAAGCATGGAATGTGGAAAATTGGGTTGAAAACAATAAGATGCTATTATGAATCTAAACCTGTTCAGTGTTTATTTAGTGTCATATTTTGGAACTTATCTTCTTTTTTCTTTTCTTTTTTTCTTTTTTATTTATTTATTTATTGGAGGGTAGGTATGGTACCACAGGGGGGCAGTGGCTTTAAACTCATGGATGCCAGTGATGATCTTCTTGATCTGATGACAAAGCTGCTAGGTGCTATAGACTATCTCATATTTGGCTGTGTCTGCAAAAGATGGAGATCGTATGTTGCAGAGTTTAGGCAACAGTTTATGGCATCCCAACCTCCACTTGTTGTCTTATTATCACCGTATGCTAGAAAATATTGTTACTTCTATAACATCTTTGATCAAAGTTTGTACAAAATAACACTGCCAGATCTTTTTGGCAAGAGATGTTCTCGTGTCTTTTGTGGGTACTTTGTCATGGAAGACAGGATTGAAACTATTGATTCTCATATTTGGCTTTTGCATCCTTTTACAAGACATGAACTCCGTTTTCCTAGACCTTCTAATCAATATTTTTTTGTCATCCTTGCGTCTTTAGCAACTCCTTCGCAGGAGTTTGTAATCATAGCTATTGGTGGACAATTTTTACAGTACTATAAATCCACAGATGTCACGTGGACTGCCTATGAGTATACTGACATATTCAAGGGCACTCCCATGGATGGTAAGCGGTGGTTTCTAGGTGGAGTTGTCTTCAAGGGTAAGATTTACTTGTTAACCAATCATGGTGAAATTGGAGTAGTACGAAAACTGAATCCCCATCCTTATGTGACTATGCTGGAAATAGAAAGCATCGGATATAGCAGCTTTGAAGTTAACCTACAGTTGCTTGCTTTAGATGACAAGCTCTTGATGATTTGTAGAAATGGACTACAAATTCAAAGAGAGCAATTTCAAGTTTTTGAGATAAATTTTTCGATGATGAAATGGGTGAAGATGGAGAACTTCAATGATCAAGCTTTGCTTCTGAGGCATAGGAGCTCTGGATTTAGCAACGTAACCAAATGGAGTGGTAGCCGACAACCTATGAATTGCATATACAATCTTGGAATTTCAGATGGGATATGCACCTTACATTTCCTGGATGATAGAGATCCCAAGCCTTTCCCAAGTCCTCCCCCTCAACCTATCACACGTGCTTCCTCAGGTGCTCCGTTCTGGTATTTTCCAAATCTTTCTGGCAGTGTGGAAGTAAAAAGCATTGGATATAGGAGCCATGGAATGCAGTTGCTTGCTTTTGATGACAAGCTCTTAATGATTCATGAATTTTTCTCTTAGCCTACTGTAGATCATTCAACATTTAAAACACAAGCTGATTTTTGACCAATTTATTCGTCGTAATGTCACTAGCGACCAAATTCCCTTACACAGAAAAGTACCAGCAGTCCGGCACAAAAGGGAATTTTCTTTTGCTATGTTTAGAGCATTCGCACCAGTGTATGTAAAATCATGTAAAATAGAAAAAGAAGCTGTTTTTACACATTTTGCCTCAAAAATTCACTACATCAGTCCTTCTAAAAATGTCTAAAATCGTGTATATCTATACACGAGCTACAGTAACCATGTAAATTTACACGGTTACTGTAGCTCGGGTATAGATTATTTTATTAATTTCTTTCGCTCCTTTTTTTCTCTCTCTCTTCTCCGTGCTCAACAACCTCAGGAGCTTCACCACTTCTCATCTTCTTCTTTTTCCTCAGATGCACACAAACACAAACACATCCACACACAGCTCCGATCAACACAGAGATTCACTTGCTCAAAAAAAAAAAAAAAAAAAAAAAACCACGAGATACACAAACACACCCACACACAAGCAAACCCACACTGACAAACAACAAAGAGACAGATCGGAGCCTGATTGGAGCTTGACTGGAACGATCGGAGCTCGTTGATGTGTGGATCGGAGCTAGGTGAGATCGGAGCTCGTTGATGCGTGGATCGGAGCTAGGTGAGATCGGAGCTGTGAGGGAGAGTGAGGGGTGGGATCAGGGTGGATCGAAGCTGTGATCGGAGTGGGTCGGAGTTGTGAGGGGTGGGATCGGAGCTGGACGGAGCTGTGAGGGGTAGGATCGGAGTGGGTCGGAGCTGTGAGGGGTGGGATCGGGGTGGATCGGAGCTGTGATCGGAGTGGAACAGAGCTGTGAGGAGTGGGTCGGAGCTGTGAGGGAGAGTGATTTTGGCGTATGGAGATGGGTAGAGTAGAGAGATGGGTATGGAGAGAGAACAAGAATCAGAAAAAATGAGAAGAAAGAGAGAGACCCGCGTATTTAACCGGTAGGTGAGAGAAATAATAAAAAAATAGATAAAATTGATTATTTAAATAAAAGAAGGGGTAGAATAGATAAACTGATGTGGATGTTTTGTAAAAGTGAATGTGTAAAATAGAAAAAGTAAGTTTTTAGTGTAAAAATGGATGTGTATAATGCATGAGCTGATGTGAATGCTCTTAATAAAGTTAACTATTATATATATGAATTTCACACTCAGAAAGCCACATAATTTTCAGACCCTCCCAAAAGCCTAAGCCCCAATACGGCAAAACCATACAATGGATTAGAGCTTGGAAGTTGTAGACATTTGGATTAGATACATAAAAGCACGATGCCTACAAAAACCAAATGCCATAGGTCGAGGTTCTACACTTCTATACTTTGAACAAATAACAATACATTAGTCTCATTACAAATGTTTAGAAGTAGGTATTATTTTGCTCCCATAGGCCCCTAGCGGGTAAAGTGTCACTATGGTCACGTTCAGGTAGAAGACGCCAACTCAAGTCGCTCTCCTCTACCCATTTTTCATTCATAAGAAAAAAAAGTAGGAATTATTATTTTTTATTATTAATATTATTTTTATAGTTTTTAAAGATGGTTTTTTTTAACCTGAACGGTATAAATCTCTTTGGATTTTGAATTTTCAAATATGGTGGTAAGGGTGTAAGAATTTGAGATGTTTTAAACCATTTTCCATTTTATATTTTTTGGATTAAATAATTCTATATTTGAAATTTTGAATAACTATTTTTATTAACATGTACGAGAGAAAAAGGATAAATAAGAAATAAATAAAGCTAAAATTAAAGATCAATTTTGTTTTGTTTTGATTGTTTTACCTTGTGACGTTAGGTACGAAGTAATGTTTTAGGATTTTTAAGAATGTTTAAAGATTTTCATATTTAGTTGCAAATTACACCACAGAATCAGATGTCAAAGGTATCTAGATTCTCCTTAACCTTCTTTTTGTAGGAATGTGGATTCTATTTAAAATAGGTAGGTATCCAGATGCTTAAAAAGAAATTGTATTTTTTATAAATTGACAATTTTAACATTTTTTTATTATTATTATTTAAACAATGGAGATAAAACATAAAACAAATCATCAATATCTTATAGACATAAACGATGTTAGGTTGTTTTGTAAGGGATTAAGCTCTTTTTAAAATTATGGTTAAGAATTATGGTTAGATGCTAAAGTAAAATAAATTATTTATTTTTATTAACAAGATTTTTCATAAAGAACAAAAATTTAAATAGTTATTTTTGTATTGTACTTGTCATTTTGAAATGTTAGACTATAGTTTTAATGAATTTGTTATAATTTATAGTTTATATTTTGTTTGTCATTATTTATTTGGAGGAAGATTTAAAAAAAAAAAAAAAAAAAAAAACTTGATATTGGATTTATAAATCTAAGGATTGGGAAGCAAAGAAACACTAAAGTGGAGCCAGTAATTAATATGGGAGGTTTTTAAATTCTAATTTCCTTCCAGACTTGCATAACCATATACAACTGTTGCTGCTGTGACAAAAGTTGATAGGGATGAGATCTTAAAAGCTTGGGCTAAACAACAAGAATAATGTGATTCTATTGAGGCAAAGGTCGCTGCATTCACTTGGGCGTTAAAGTTAGCTTCTTAGGTAGAGGTTGCTGCATTCATGATTGAAAATGCCTCGAAACTTTGTATAGATGCATTAATTGGTGACAATGAGAATAATTGCAAGAGCATTAAAACCTTGCTTGAAAATGTAGGAAAATTATTGAATACTCCTAAAGTACCATAAATGTATATTCTCTCCTCTCACATGAATTGTGGTTTCACCATAAATTTAATTAGTGAGATTCACAGTTATGTGAAAATGTGGGGTACACATTTATGGTACTCTGGGAGTACTCAATAATTACCCGAAAATGCATTATATCGTAATATAATAGTTATTTTTAAGATTTAGCTTTAGTTTGGTTATATTTTTATTACAAGGAATAGTCATTCCTTATGAATAGTTATTCTTTAAAATGAAGAATAACTATTCCTCTCTAAAATTGTTGTATTGGTTATTTCTTAATAAGTGCAATAATTTCAAACTTAATATATTTTCAAATAAACAAACTTTCCATATACATCTAACAATTATAAAAATAAAAAATCATAAAAAATAATACATATATCTCTTAAGTTTAAAAAATAACCAATTTTAAAGAGATATAATTGTATGAGTAAAATATTTCCTAAAATAAATCTTAAGTTTTATTCTAATTTTATAACTCACAACCAAACTTATGAATAGGTTTAGTTATTACATTACAACACATTTTATTCCTAGTAATAAAGATTACAATTCCTGTCATAATTCACATTCAGTGTACCAAACATACCCTTAGTTGCCATTTCTCTTGAGTTACTCTTGGGTTAAAAGGGAGTTAAAAATTTGTTGTGCATGCCTTGGCTAAGGTTGTCTCTCCCCTCAACCCAAATTTCTATTGTAATATTTCTCCTTTGCCTCCCTCTGCTTTGGGTGTGTGAAAGATGGGCTTGACTTCCTTAAAGTTTAATGAAAAGTTTGTCTTAGCCGAAAAAAAAAAATTCCATCCAGACCTTGTGGCAAAAGATTTCTGATTAGTGCATTGGAGAAGTCTCGTAACCTTCTCTCTTTCACACTCTTTGGTCCCGCCATTACTTACCAGGTACCATTCGTCAAACTAAAATGAAAAAATAGACTACATTGAAGTCCCACACAACTCAAAACAAGAATGGTATGAAAACGAATGTCGTATACTGACTTTCTTTAATATTTTTTCTACCTTTCTCATCAAACAGGTTACACGGTGATAATTACAATAATGAGACCAAAAGAAAAGGAGGCATTGAAGCCACCATCAGTAGTCTATAAGTTAAGAGCCATATAGTTAAATTGAGTCAATTCACTAATCAAATTTAGCAGTGGGAGAATGTAAATCCACTTAATTACCAGGCCAAACCCCTATAAATGGTACTGAAGGAGTACAAGGTTTTGAGTGAAAGGCTAAATCATGGCTTGTCGCATCTCACCCTTCCTCACATTTATACTCTATAGTTTCTCTGCTTTTCTATGCCTTTATGCCCATGAAGTTAGAAAATCTACAGAAAGCTACCACCTTCATCATACTCATACCGTTCAAGTCAGCTCTCTATTACCATCATCTACCTGCACTGCTACTACCAAAGGTTTAATTCTCTTTCTCTCTCTCTCTCTCTCTCTCCAGCAATTCAGCTCTCTAATTGTATTATAATTATATGATCATTGTCATCATCACGGTCGTCATTATTGCCATTTTTTACTATTATTGTAATTATCGTTGACCCTCCTAAAATCAGTGGCAACTCTGAAAAAAAAAAATTAGAGAGGTAATTATAAAATTTAAATTATACAAAATTTAATAAAAGTATAACTTCATATATTGACAAAAAAAAAAAACACACACACACAAAAATACATAAAGTTTTATAACTTCCTCCTGTGAGTTTATGTTGAAATCGTTGCATAATAGTCTTATTATCAATGCTGGAAGTTACATCTCTTTCAAAATTTTAGTTCAATAAAATTTTTCTTATACTTTTCCTTTTTATTTGTAAGGACCTAAGATATTGTTAAGGGGACCAAAGTTTAAGGACAAAGTTTAGCTACAACTCTTACTAAACAAATTAACAGGATTACATATTTTGAAAATTTAATCGTTGAATTGTATGTTCTTTATGTTTTTAAAATACATGTCAAATTTTATATCAATCAGATGTTATAATTAGGCCCATAAACTTATGTTTTATGTAAAATTTTGTGCTACAAAAACTCGAAATTTAAATATTTGATTGAAGACATAGCCATTGATCTTTGATCTTAATGAAATTTTGTAAGTATGGAGGATATAAGAAGGAAATGTAATCTAATGGTAAATTTGTCAAAATTCATATACAATAAAAAAATATTAAGTGAAGTTGTAACCTTAATCTACAACCAAGTTTGTTGCCAAACTTTGTCCAAAATTTAATAATATTAAACCTAAAAAAATTTAGATGGTCACAATTTTTTTTAAAAGATAAAAAATCGTAAAATTTTAAATTTATATTAGTAATTATATTTTTCTAGGTCAGGGTGGTCACCCTGCCTTCAATGTGGAGCTGCCAGTGCCTATAATGCAAAAAACTAGATGGAAAAAAATATATATATATATATATTATGGCCTGTATTGTTACAGCACCTGTAAAACTATAATTTTAGAAGGGATGCAATTTAGTCAATTGTAGAAACCTAACAAGCGTTAATTTTTATAACCTAACAAAAATTAGGCCTATGAATTTTAGATTCAAAACTTTAAAATAGCGCTAACCTCACAAAAATCTCACAGAAGTTTGGACAGGAGGAGGAATTTTGTCCATTGGGTTATAGAGGCGTGGCCTATCATAATTGAAATTTGTGGACATGTTTATTTAAATGGCAGCCATTGCTTAATTTATCCCACAAAGGGCTGCCTGCCAATAGCTTTTTAACTTCAACCCATGCATGAATTGAGTGAGCCATCGGTGTATGTGTGTTAGTTTGGCAGCCACGCTACACTATATGTGGAATGACACTTGATTTTTTTTTTTTTTTTTTGAGAAGAAGGCTGTAATATTATTATTAAAAAAGAAAAAAAAAGAAAAAAAAAAATTTTTTTTTTTTTTTTTTTTTTGAGAAGAAGGCTGTAATATTATTAAAAAAAAGAAAAAGAAAAAGAGCAGCAAAATCGGCATCAATTACAGCATTAAAATGTGAAGACACTTGTCACTCAAGGAAGATATAAGAAAGCTACTCCTTACTTCCTTGGGTAGTTATGGGCGGAAAATACTCACCACCTTTGCCTATAAAAAAAGGGTTTCGCATGAAGGACACAACACTCAACAGTCAACACATTAATCTTCAACAAGACATCATATTTTTTTCTAGCTTTTGTAGTTCCATCTGCAAGTAGGATTAGTGCATTAGTAATATTCTTGTATTCGATTTCCTTAGTGTAGCCTTGTAGTTCATCTTCAATATTTGTATTTCGGCTCTCGTATTTGTAATCTTCAATTTTATTCAAGTAAGTTACATCACTTTATTAGTACTTAATCCTAATTACTTTAGTTAAATCATCTTCAGTATGTTTGTCAATCTCTCGTCACAATCCCTTAGTTGTCGATCTTATCTACTTTAATTTTATTTTTGCTATAATGTTTATTTTAATCTCCCTTTGCTAAGAGGTGATCTTGATTGAGGTATTAATTTGTATTCAGGTCCAAACAGGGAGGCATCCTTAACAGTGAAACACAAATATGGCCCATGCTTTCAAAGCAACAAAGACCAATTACAAGTTCTTAATCACACTGAAATCCTCCTTCAAGACCAATCCAGGGTGAACTCAATCCATTCCATGTTTTCTAAGAACTCAGATGGCAACAAATTAAGAGAATCTCAGGCCACCACCCTTCCAGCTAACTCTGGTCTCACCATTGGGACAAGTAACTATATTGTAACTGTGGGCCTTGGCACTCCCAAAATAGATCAAACACTCGCATTTGACACTGGTAGTGACCTCACTTGGGCACAGTGTGAACCATGCGCAACACAGTGCTATAACCAAAAAGACCCAATCTTTGATCCATCCAAATCTACATCCTACACCAACATTTCATGTCCTACACCCTTGTGCTCCCAACTCACTTCTGCCACAGGTAAACCACAATCTCACTCTACAAAATAGAAATGATATTGCTATTTCTACCTATTTTAGTAAATAAATTAATTTTTTAATAAATTTTACTTATTAAAATAAAGACTAATTTACAAATTACATCCCTAAAGTTTAAGGGTGTTTGGATTTTATTCCCTAAAATTTTAAAATTTGATTTTACTTCCTGAAGTTTGGAGATGTTTAGATTTTACACCTTGAAATTTTAGAATTTAGATTTTACCTCTGAAGTTCTATTCCGTCTGCATTAGCAAGCCTTCCATCCATATTTTCCATTAATTGCCACATAAACTTGCAACGCATGTTTAGTTTATTTAATAAAATGATGCCATATCATTTTTCTAGCCTAAAAAAATTAAATAATTAAAAATGGCTTGGCATAATAAAAATGATGTGATATCATTTTATTGGATAAACTAAATATGTATGACAAGTTTATGTGGCATTTAATGAAAAATATGGATGGAGTGGCTGCTAATGTAAACGAAATAGAATTTCATAGGGCAAAATTCAAATTCTGAAAATTTAGGGTGTAAAATCCAAACACCCCAAATTTTTTGAGATGAAATTCAAACACCCCCAAACATTGGGGGATAAAATCCAAATTCTAAAACTTTAGAGTGTAAAATCCAAACACTCCTCAATTTCAAGAGGTAAAATCCAAATTCTAAAATTTTAGGGTATAAAATTCAAACACCCTAAACTTTAGGGGCATAATTTGCAATTTAGCCTAAAATAAATTATCCATAATGTATTTTCTATCTAGTTAACGTAATAGTAACAGAATGATGAATTTAGAATTTCCAAAGTTTGAAAATTTGATGAAATATCTTTTTATGAATTTTTTTTTTGATTCATTTAATGTAATATTATTAAGTAGCAAGATATATAGACTCCTCTAGTGAAATTAGTAGTCTCCCAATCCTTTTGCAAAAAGCAAATTAGAGAGGTTCTTGGCCAGTCATTGAAAAGAAAATGACACTAGTGATGATGTCACACATACACTTGTTTTAACTTTTAAGCAAATTATAAATTTGAGAATTTGGTACTATAGGAAGCCCACAGCAGTGCCCTGACTCAAAGTGCTTATACCGTGTACGCTATGGGGATGGTTCATTTACAATGGGATACTTCAGCAAAGAAAGGCTAACCATAACATCAGACGTGGTGGACAATTTTATATTCGGTTGTGGCCAAGACAATGAAGGCCTCTTCGAAGACATTGCCGGGTTGCTAGGTCTCGGCCGCGGCCAAGTTTCTCTTGTGCAACAAGCAGCTCAAAAGTATAGTCAGTTTTTCTCTTATTGTCTACCGTCCACAACTAGCTCAACAGGATACCTTACTTTGGGAAAAGGAAATGAAGTCTCGAGTTCCCTAAAGTTCACACCTATGTTAACACTTTCTCAAGGGCCATCATTCTACGGCCTCAACTTGATTGGAATAAGTGTGGGTGGACAAAGATTATCGATTCCCACATCGGTTTTTTCGACCGTGGGTACTATCATTGACTCTGGGACGGTCATTACACGTTTGCCACCTACAGCCTATAATGCATTGCGAACGAAATTTCGTGACATGATGCGTAATTATCAAATGACAAGCGCAAGTTCTCCATTCGATACATGCTATGACCTTAGCAAGAGCCAGTCTGTTTCAATTCCAAGCATAAGCTTTTTTTTCGATGGTGATGTGAGCGTGGATTTGGACAAAGTGGGAATACTTGTCATGTTGAGCCAAACAGAAGCTTGTTTGGCCTTTGCTGGAAATAGTAATCCAAGCAACATTGCCATTTTCGGGAATGAACAACAGAAAGGATTAGAGGTGGCATATGATGTTGTTGGAGGGAGGATTGGGTTTCGTCCTGGTGGTTGTAGCTAATGGAGTGATAGTAATATAATAAAGTGAGCGAGTAACAAATCTATGTAAAATCCTTTTGAGGATTAGTGATTTGGAGGGTTATAAAAAGTCCTCAATGTTTGAAATAAAAATTGAGTGAGATTAGTGGAAATCTATGTCGAACTTCTCAAGATTTTCTTCATTTATATAACAAAATTTCAGTTTTGCTACATCTAAAAGTGAATATGGTGTTAAAGTTTTTTATTTCATTTTTTTTTTTTTTGGGCTGAAATGGTGTTAAGTTATTTAAAAATTTATTTCACCATAGAATGAATTGTGACTGATTTTAGGTTAAAATAAGCTAGTAAAAGCATTTGCAGTAGTGGTGCTATATAGGTATAATGGTATTTTTTTAGCTCAAAATCACAAAAAATGTCACGCAGCAATGGAGCTAAATCTAAAAGATTTAGCTCCTCAACTACAATACACATCTATCTTTAGATGTGTACTGTAGCTCACAAGTAAAAATAAAAAATATTTTTTATTACATTTCTCTCTCTTCTCTCATTAAATAATCTTTTCCTATTCTCTCTTTCTCCAGCTTCTCTTTTTCTTCTTTCTTCCTCAATTTTTTTCTCTCTAGCTTGCCGGCTGCTCCCTCATCCCTCAGCTCGCCGGCCATTCCCTCATCTCCCCCATCCCTCAGCTCGCCGGCCACTCCCTCAGCTCGCCGGCCATTCCCTCATCTCCCTCATCCCTCAGCTCGCCGACCGCTCCCTCATCTCCGTCGTCCCTCAGCTCGCCGACCGCTCCCTCATCTCCCTCATCCCTCAGCTCGCCGGAGGCCCCTCCCTCATCCCTCAGCTCGCCGATGGCCACTCCCTCATCCCTCAGCTCGCCGGCCACTCCCTCAGCTCGCCGGCCATTCCCTCATCTCCTTCATCCTTGGTTTTTTTTTTTTTTTTTTTTTTTTTTCTATGTTGTGTTGTGGTTGCCAAAGTAGAGTGGTGGTTGTGGCCGGTGGTGGTGGTGGTGGTGGGTATGGTTGTGGCTTTGGCTGTGGCTGATGGTTGAGTGGATGTTTATTTTTGGTTAGTAGAATATATTATTTTATTATAGTGGTTATATTATTTTATTGTGATGTGTATATTATTTTATTGTATTGAAAGCTAAAATAGATTCACTGCTGCAGCATGTGTGTAGGTAAAATAGATAAAGTGACTTTTTGTGTAGCTAAATTGCTAAAATTTTGCCACCACTGCTGCGAATGCTCTAACTCCAACATGGAAATTCTTAAAATCTTAACTATTTTAGGTTAAATGAATTATTTAGATGTGGTTGTCTATAAAATCTTAAATACATAAAAAAACAAAAATAGTTCTAATAAATATTTTTGTAAATGTTGAATACACACACTTTTTTTTTTTTAAGAATACTAATTATTTTTAACACGCACACATGAAAAGAGGGAAGAAGGTTTTTTAAAGAAACTTATAGTGATGTATATTCAAAATGGTATAACTCTTGAATATACAATATAGGCTTTAAACTTTTTTAACTCATACTCATTTTCTAATGTAAATGTTGAATACACACCAATCAGAGTTACCATTTCTATTGAATACAAAGATCAATGCCTAAGGAATATAACTACGTTGTCTCACCCTTCCAGGTAAATTTGGTCTCACCCTCAACACTGGTAACTACATTGTCACCATGGGCCATGGCACTCGCAAAAGAGATCTAAAACTTGCATTTGGCAACGATAGCGACCTTAATTGGACACAATGTAAACCATGTGCAGGACAATATTAAGATCAATTAGACCCAATATTGGACCCATCCAAAATGGCAGTTGAGTTTCCAGTTCCCTAAAGTTCACACCTATGTTAAAGCATACTCAATGGCCATCAAGTTATTATGGATTGGGGTTTTAATAAATAAAATGACATAATTTTTTAATATTAAAATTCCTTCATTTTGAGGTGAGTTATGAGGCGAATTAAAATAGTATTAAATGGTCACCTTATCAAAGGATATAAATGCTAAATTGAAAGGATCGAATTAAAGCAATATGTAATTTTTAGGGGACAAAATCAAAATGATTCCAAGTTTTATAATGCAAATGGCAAATTGTTATTAGGATAAACTACAAATTACACTCTAACTTCGCGTAAATTTCAATTCATTTTGTAACTCCACTTTTGTTCAATTCAATCATCTCAGTTTCAACTTCATTCAATTCAATCTTCATGTTTGTCTATGTTAGAATTGCCCGTTAGTGACTCCCACAAAGACATCGTTTTTGGACCTGACATTAAAAAAAATCCAAAAGCCTAGTTAAAATTAGGCAAAATTACAAATTACATTATTTAACTTTGCTTAAAATTCAATCCAATCATTTGACTTCACTTTTGTTCAATTTAATCCTCCAACCTTAACCCCTTAAACAAAAATAATAATAATAATAATAATAATAATAAAAAGCTCAAATAACAACAGTAAAAATTAGTCCAAATAACAACAAAACTAGTCCAAACAACAACAAATTAACAAAATATTCAACAAAAAGCCCATTCAAAAACAAATAATAAAAATTCATAATAATTCAAATTTGTAACTCGTTCAACTCATTCCATAAAAATGATCCCTAATTTCATTTTTCCTTAGAAACAACACCAAAAGAGATATTGTGGCTATGAGTTCTCCTCGATTATTCCAACGGCTTTGCTCTCCTTGAATTTGCAGTCACATCAGCTCTGCTTTCCTCGGTGGCTTGGCTCATAGTTGCAACATATATCATTCATTACCCAAAACCATAACCGCACAACACCTCATTTTTGCGGTCACATGTGCGTTGCGATGTGGTGCAGCGCGGTTTAAAGTTTAGCCAAAACCGTAACTGCATTGTACCTCATTTTTGCAGTCACATGTGTGGTGCGGTGTATAAGATGTGGTTTAAACGGTTTGAAACTAATATATTTTTCAAATTTTATGTTTTTCCTGCTCAACCCAAAACTGGTTTTTTTCTTTTGTTTTGGGCCAAATCTTAAACTATTGAGCTAGTTTTTCTTTATTTTTGGTTGGCTTTCCTAATCAACACTTGCTATGATTATTTTATTTTATTTATTTTTGGTGAAATCTAGAGTTATTAAACTATTAATAATATATTTTATATTAAAAAAATAAATATATTAATATATAAAGATGGTGCAGTGCAGTTTGTGCGGTTCTTTTATTATAAAACCGCAAACTGCACTGCACCATGCAATGTGGTGCATTGTTACATGCGTTGCGGTGCAGTTATGCCATTTTGCGAGCGGTTTTTGGTGCGGTTTTTGCAGTTTGTGCAGTTTAGTAAACATCCCTATGTATATGTGTTTGAAACTCCCTCTTGGAGACTTGAACCTGGACCCTTGCCCCTCATACCCTACAAGCACTCATACTTGTGGAGTAACCATCGCACTAAGGGTGTGGTGGTTTTTACTTTATTACTTTCATCTCAGCATTCTCAATTCTCATTTTATCTCTCATCAATACCATTTTGCTTTTTCATTTTTTTAGTAGAAGAAAATTGTAAAACTATATGTATTTATGTGTCTTTTTGTTAATGTCAATATATACAATTTTTGTTTTCATTAAATCGTGTATAATTAAAATTTCTTAATGACTACTCTAATAAAAAATTTTAAGGCTGCCGCCACTACCTTGACTATCAACTATTACAACATATATATATATATATATATATGAGAGAGAGAGAGAGAGAGAGAGAGTTGGGTTCAAGTTACACTTGGTGTAACTTGAAGCAATGTTACACCACTTAATATTTTTTAATTTTATGTAAATTTTGACAAATTTACCATTAGATTATATTATCTTTGTATATTCTCAATGCTTGCAAAATTTCAAGGTAATCAAATATTAATAACTATGTCAACAATCAATTGTTTAAATTCAAGTTTTTGTATTTTAAAATAATGCATAAAAGATAAGTTTATGGATCAAATGGTAAATAACATTCAATTGATATAAAAATTGACATGAATGTTAAGAACATTTAGAATATATAATTCAACGAAGAGATTTTCAAAATATGAATTCTATAACAAATTACTGGGCGGTGTAACATTAGTTAGAGTTACACCAAGTGTAACTTGAACCCAATCATATATATATATATATATATATTCTACTAGACATCAAAAGTTTTACAGAAAATTTCATATACTTTATCATAAAGTTGCCTCACTGAGATGCACCACAGGACAAACACAATTTTGTTGAAAGAATCAGTAATAATTTTGATTTCGCTAGACTTTTCCAATACAAAACCTATTCTACTTTCTTTATTGAAATCAGCGAGGCCACATCATTTCTCAATGAAGCCATGGAAAAACTATAGTATTCCTAATTGCTTGTCTGAAAGTTTAGAGGGGGAGGAGAGTAGAGTGGAGGAAAGTAGAGGGGAATGGTTATTTTCCACCTTGTTTGAATGTTTTTAAAATGGGGAAGGGAGTAATTAGTCTTTCCTCTTGTTTGGATGTTTTAAAAATTATGATAGAAATGAGAGGAAATTATTTAAATAAACAAATTTACCCCTATTTGAAAATGGACTTATAACATTGGTCTATGATTAATTTGTTAGATTAAATAATTATGACTATCGCATGCAATTTTTTTTTTTATATTTTTTTATGTGAATTAAATAATCAACATTGGTCTATGATTAAATATTGTTTCTGCTTTTTTATTATATTAAAAAAAAACCATCCTTAATTGATTATAATTAAAATAAGAAAAAAAATGTTTGGTTTGTTTGTTTACTGAAAAAATCAACAAAATATTGAATTTTGAGTGTCTCTTTCATTTATTATTATTTTTTATAATATTTTTATAAATATTTTGATTTTAAAAATCAATTGCAAAAGCTGATATTAACTTTTTTGACCATCAGATTCAGATATTTGATACATACTTGCCTTGAAAAGGCTTAGGAACACGATAACTGTGGCAATGCATTTGTTTCCCACCCCACTCATTTATTCCTGAAGGTGAAAAAAAAAAAAAAAAAAAAAAAGACCTTACCGATATTATATACCATACATCATTTATAATAAGTTTAGGAAAACAATAATTTGTAATTTTGTTAATTTAAAAAGGGTAATAGTTGAAACCCCTCCCTCTCCTTCCTTAAAAAACTTCTAAATAATGTAATTAAATTATTTTCTCTCCCTTTACTTTACTCTCCCTCCTTTTTTTAAACATACAAACAAAACATGAGTTTCAAATTAGGGGCTCTCTGCTCTCTGGCAGGGCAATCCCCTGTATCAAATTCTGAAGTGGGTCTCTTTTCGTCAAAATAAATTTTTGTTCCACCATTAGGGTTTTTTTTTTTTTTTTTTTTTTTGGAGAAACTAGACCTTAAGTCTAAAGTAGCAATGTCCAAAGGCAAAGCATCCGGCCAAACATGACAGCCAACAATGGATGAAGCCTTCTTTGCAAGAGCGTCCGCTACTAAATTACCAGAGCGGTTAACATGACAAAATTGAATTGAAGAAAAGTTAGGCAGTAAACACAGAACATCATCCACGATATTCCCAAAGGAAGCTAGTAAGGAACATCCCTGGGAGACCACTGCAATGATTATGGCCGAATCACCTTCAACTATTACTCGCTAGAGCTCAAGTTCAGTTGCATATTGGACCGCTCTGAGGCCGGCAAGAACCTCCATATTAGTTACGGATGAAGCTAACGAAGTGCGCGTTGACAGAGCACCAAGGGAGACACCATGCCAATCACACACAATAACACCAAGTCTAGCCGAGTCTGAGTGGTTAAAAAGGGCAGCACCAAAGTTTACTTTCATAAAGCCTGGTTCAGGAGGGCGCCATTGATGCCGAGCAGAAGGTCGAGGGCGCCATTTTTTTTTTTTTTTTTCAGAAAATGAATTTTTGTATTTCACAAAATGTTTAAAATTAGTTCTTGCTTTTATTAAATTGTTTTGGAAGTTAAAAATTTGCAAAGTTGAGTCGTTTTATTGAATTAAAACAGTGTAGAGTGTTAATGTATATTATGTTATGGGCTTTAGGCCTAGCTACTTTACTTGTATAACACACTTGTACTTGTACTACACTTTACTTGTACCGCACACATATGCCTCCTATATAAAGGCATCGCATGTATATTCCTTTATTATGAAATACAATACTACGTTTCAGTATTTCTAACATGGTATCAGAGCCACTGCTCTGACCTTTTCTTAGCAGTCTTATCTTTATTGGTGTTACTCCACTCTCAACATCGCTTCCACCATCACAACAGTCGCCGCAGCCTCTCGCCGTTGAACCCCTGACGTCTTGCAAACGTTGTCTTCGGGTTCCGAACCTACAACCGCTATCGTTGAGGAGTCCAACACCGCACAAGATCACTGCACGTGTCATTCCGCCGCGAATATTGCTCCAATCATACTTCTGGAGGTATCACTGAGATCGTCTTGGAACGATCTACCTGTTGGTGAAAGTCTCGCAGTCATCAGAGTGCCCACGCACCTGCACGCGCCGCCTGAAGCTTCTGCGTCTGCGCCCCACGCGCCACACGCGCTGTTCTCGTTCAAGCTGACGTCATCAGTACCACGTTAGCCCTAGCTTACGTCAGCATCCAGTCACCTGCTGACATCAGCGCCATGTCATCCTGCTAACGTCATCTACGCTGATTGTTGACCGTTGACTTTTCAGGGTTGACTTTTTCAGTCCAGGTTCTCCTTACCCAGTTTTTCACGTAGATTTCATTTTTGCAATCTTTTTTATGCATATTATGTTTCTAAATGGATAAAAAGGATGTTTTTCTTCCTTGCCCCATCAATACTGTATTGGAGGGGAACAAGAATTACTTATCTTGGTCTCAAGCTATGTGCAATTTTCTTAAGGGTCGCATGCTCTGGCATTATTGTGCTAGTGCAATTACCATTCCTATCAAGGGAGCAAGTGAAGAAGATGCTAACTTCCTTGGTTGCATGATTGAATGGGATAGTCACAACCATATGATCCTCACATGGATTCGGAACACTTCCATTCCCTCCATCTCCAATTTGTTGGGCAGCTTTGATGATGCAAAATCAGTATGGGACATGTTGGCCAAAAGGTACTCCACTAGTCACGGATCCATGAAATATCAGTTGGTAGTTGAATTGCATCAACTTCGACAAGAACCAGGGCAATCCATCAATGACTACTATGATCAGCTTCGCTTCATTTGGGACCAAATTGACCTTTCTAATCCAATTTGGGCATGCTCAAAAGATGCTTAGCAATATGCTACACTTAGAGATGAATTTCGTCTCTATGAATTCCTGATGTCACTTTATAAGGACTTTGAGCCCATCCGAGGTCAACTTCTTAATCGCAGTCCTCCTCCCTCCCTTGATACTGCTGTAAACGAGTTGGTTAGAGAAGAAGCTCGGCTTGCAACCCTTCAAACCCAAAATAAGTTCAATGTTTTAGCTATTACTCCTTCTGCTCCTGCCATTAAGCAACCTCAGCAATCAGGTGATTCCACTGGCGCTAGCAATCGTCACAAGCAGACTAATAAGAAGTTCTGCAATTATTGCAAGCGTCCTGGCCACACCATTGAGACTTGTTACCGTCGTAACAAATCTACTGCAGCTATTGCTAATACTGAGCCTACTCTGCCGATGCCTTCCATTTCAGCTGAGTCCCAGTCTTCTGGATCCACTATCAACCTCTCCCCCACTGAACTACAGGAGATCATAGCTCAGGCTGTTTGTATGGCTGGTAATGCATCTCTTTCTACTGCTCTCTCGGTTCTGCCTGGTAAGTCTCAAACTTGGCTTTTTGATTCTGCTTGTTGCAATCACATGACACCTCACTCATCCTTATTCTCCAAACTTGACCCTACACCACATCCTCTTAATATTCATATAGCTGATGGTTCCACCATGCATGGGAATAGTTTAGGTTTTGTTTCGACCTCTAACCTCTCTGTTCCTGGGGTCTTCCATGTACCTGACCTATCTTATAATTTGTGCTCTGTGGGACAATTAGCTAAACTAGGATATCGCCTTATTTTTTACTATTCTGGGTGTATTGTGCAGGATCCGAGGACGGGGAAAGACCTTGGGACCGGTCCTAGGGTTGGGCGTATGTTTCCCGTGGGCAATCTTCATCTTCCACCTGTTGCTCCTGTCTCTGTTGCTCCTGCAGCTACTGCAATTTCTTCCTTACCTTCTCTCGCACTTTGGCATTCTTGTTTTGCTCATGCCTCATCTACTCGGGTACAACAGTTAGCTTCTAAGGGTCTGTTGGGTTTTGTGTCTAAAGACAATTTTGATTGTACTTCATGCCAGTTAGGAAAACAGCCAGCTTTACCTTTCAATAATAGTGAATCTATCTCTAATAGTATTTTTGAGTTAATTCATTCTGATGTTTGGAGACCTTCTCCTGTTACTAGTATTGGTGGATCTCGTTATTTTGTTATTTTTATTGATGATTATTCTCGTTATAGTTGGATCTTTCCTATGAAATCTCGTTCTGAAATCTTACCAATATACAGTAACTTTGCAAAAATGGTTGAAACACAATTCTCCAAACATATTAAAACTTTTTGTTCTGATAATGCTCTTGAATATACTCAATATGCTTTTCAAGCTCTGTTACATTCTTATGGCACTGTACATCATATAACCTGTCCAGGCACCTCTTAACAAAATGGTTGAGCTGAAAGAAAACTTCGTCATATTCTTGACACTGTCCGTGCTCTTCTTCTTTTTGCCAAAGTTCCTGCCCCATTTTGGGGTGAAGCTGCTCTTCATGCTATTCATGCCATTAATCGCATTCCAAGCACAGTCATCCATAATCAGACTCCGTATGAGCGTTTTTTGGGTCACCCCCTGACTATCATTACCTTCGCTCCTTCGAATCTGCTTGTTTCGTTCTTCTTCAGCCTCATGAGCACAACAAACTTGAGCCTCGATCTAGACTTTGTTGTTTCCTTAGTTATGGTGAAACTCAAAAAGGGTATCGGTGCTATGATCCTGTCTCACATCGTCTTCATGTTTTCCGTAATGTTGTCTTTTGGGAACACCGCTTGTTTGTTGAACTCTCTCACTTTCGTTCTTCCCTAACTAAGTCTTCTGTTTTAGAAATATTTCCAGATGAGTCTTCTGTTCCTTCTATAGATACTCTTGATCCTCCTTTGGACTTCTCTATTCAATCTCTAAATATTTTTTATGATTCTCCTAGACAGGTTGTAGATGAACAGGTTGATGACGAGCTACCCCACCTTGAGCCTAGGTCCCCTGCTCCTGCTCCACCTGAAGATCCTCTACAAGACATACCACCTCGCTACTCAACCCGGGTAAGATCCATTCCTACACATTTGCTTGACTATCATTGTTACACTACCCTTGCTACACTCCATGAGCCTCAAACCTATCGTGAGGCCTCTACCGACCCTTTATGGCAGATTGCAATGAAAGAGAAAATTGATGCATTAACCAAAAACCATACTTGGGATCTGGTTACTCTCCCTCCTAGTCAGTTTGTGGTTGGTTGTAAATGGATCTATAAGATTAAGACTCGCTCTGATGGGTCTATCGAGTGCTACAAGGCTCGTCTTGTTGCAAAAGGTTTTACACAGGAGTATGGGATTGATTATGAAGAGACTTTTGCTCCAGTTGCCCGTATCTCCTTTGTTCATGCCCTTTTAGCTGTTGCCGCTGCTAGTAAATGGGACCTTTTTCAGATGGATGTTAAAAATGCATTCCTTAATGGGGATCTGCATGAAGAAGTCTATATGCAACCTCTTCCTAGTCTTTCTGTTGAACCAAACAAGGTTTGTCGCCTTCAACGTGCATTTTATGGCCTTAAACAAGCTCCACGAGCTTGGTTTGCCAGGTTCAGCTCCACCATCTTTCGCTTAGGTTACACTGCCAGTCCTTATGATTCTGCCTTATTTCTTCGTTGCAATGATAAAGGCACCATTTTGCTTCTCCTATATGTAGATGATATGATCATAACTGGTGATGACCTCAGTGGCATTCAAGAACTCAAGGATTTTCTTAATCAGCAATTTAAGATGAAAGACCTTGGACATCTCAGCTATTTCTTGGGTCTTGAGATCACTCGTTCCACAGATGGTCTTTATATTACTCAAGCCAAGTATGCATCTGACCTTTTATCTCGAGCTGGACTCACTGATAGTAAGACTGTTGACACTCCAGTTGAACTTAATGCGCATCTGACACCCTCGAGGGGGAAACCATTGTCTAATCCCTCTCTTTACAAACGATTGGTTGACAGCCTAGTTTATCTCACAGTTACTCGTCCAGACATTTCTTATGCTGTTCATCAGGTGAGCCAGTATTTGTCTGCTCCACGATCGACTCACTATGCTGCTATTATGCGCATTCTACGATACCTGAAGGGCTCTCTCTTCCACGGCCTTTTCTACTCAGCTCAGTCTCCTTTTGTACTTCATGCATTCTCTAATGCTGATTGGGCAGGAGATCCCACTGATTGCAGGTCCACTACAGGTTATTGCTTTCTCCTTGGTTCTTCTTTGATTTCTTGGCGAAGTAAGAAACAAACTTTCGTGGCCCGTTCCAATACTGAAGCAGAATATCGTGCTCTTGCTGACACCACCTCTGAGCTCCTTTGACTACGATGGCTTCTTAAGGATTTAGGTGTGTCCACATCCTCTGCTACTCCCCTTTATTGTGATAATTAGTATGCCATTCATATTGCTCACAATGATGTCTTCCATGAACAGACTAAACACATCGAGATTGATGGTCATTTTATCCGTTCTCATCTTGTTCATGGTGCTCTCAAGCTTTTCTCCGTCTCCTCCAAAGATTAACTTGCAGATATCTTCACCAAGGCACTTCCTAAAGGACGCACTCGTGATTTGGTTGACAACCTCAAGCTGGTCTCACATCCACCTTGAGTTTGAGGGGGGCTGTTAATGTATATTATGTTATGGGCTTTAGGCCCAGCTACTTTACTTGTATAGCACACTTGTACTTGTACTACACTTTACTTGTACCACACACATATGCCTCCTATATAAAAGCATCGCATGTATATTCCTTTATTATGAAATACAATACTACGTTTCAGTATTTCTAACATAGAGTATATACTGGACGAATGGATGAAGAACTACATTAGAAACATGATGAAAATTGAGAAATGCAATTATAATAAATAAAAAATTGAAGCTTTGGAACTAAACGAAACCCACAATGTGCAAACTAGGAAGTTACAAATTACTCCATTTAAGAGAGAGAAAGAGAGAAGTGGTCGTTTATTTTGTTTTGGGACCCTTCTTAGAAAAGAATATTTCCCCTTTTTTATATTTTTAAATTGCAAAGAGTCCGAATTTTTTTTTTAAAAATCTCATAATTAACCCGGTAAAATTTTTTTAGTGAAAGCCATTGTTAAAAAATTTTCAAAATTCTCTATTATTTAACATATATCTTCTTTTTTAAAAAAATTTAATGAATTGCACACCACTCTACTTTGTGGCTTAGGCTCTAACACAAAAATAACTAAAATATCTGGACTCTAAGCCTCTGTCATGAAAATCCCCACTGTAACCAAGTTCAAGAACCTCCCTGTACATGGAAACAAATGGGATTTTTTGGTTCATGTTTAGGGTTTTTTTTTTTTCCGCATTTTCAGTTCTTGTTTTGTATTTATTTATAGGACCCTGCCACAATGAGAGACAGGATACTTGAGATACCTTCTCATGACTATGGGTCAAATAATACTTTTATCCCCATAAATATGAGATAGTGGATAAAATTGAAAATTCATACATTCTTGTATGCAAGAGACATCATCAAAGAAGGAACATTTATAAGTGCCAGCCGAGGCAAGGATAGAACATTTATGGTATCCTTTGTATAGCCAATCGAGAAGAAGGTCAAGGGCGCCATTTTTTTTTTTTTTGGTTCAGAAAATGAATTTTTGTATTTCACAAAATGTTTAAAATTAGTTCTTGCTTTTATTAAATTGTTTTGGAAGTTAAAAATTTGCAAAGTTGAGTCATTTTATAGAATTAAAACAGTGTAGAGTGTTAATGTATATTATGTTATGGGCTTTAGGCCCAGCTACTTTACTTGTATAACACACTTGTACTTGTACTACACTTTACTTGTACCGCACACATATGCCTCCTATATAAAGGCATCGCATGTATATTCCTTTATTATGAAATACAATACTACGTTTCAGTATTTCTAACATGGTATCAGAGCCACTGCTCTGACCTTTTCTTAGCAGTCTTATCTTTATTGGTGTTACTCCACTCTCAACATCGCTTCCACCATCACAACAGTCGCCGCAGCCTCTCGCCATTGAACCCCCGACGTCTTCCAAACGTTGTCTTCGGGTTTCGAACCTACAACCGCTATCGTTGAGGAGTCCAACACCGCACAAGATCACTGCACGTGTCATTCCGCCGCAAATATTGCTCCAATCATACTTCTGGAGGTATCACTAAGATTGTCTTGGAACGATCTACCTGTTGGTGAAAGTCTTGCAGTCATCAGAGTGCCCACGCACCTGCACGCGCCGCCTGAAGCTTCTGCGTCTGTGCCCCACGTGCCACACGCGCCGTTCTCGTTCAAGCTGACGTCACCAGTGACGTCATTAGTGCCACGTCAGCCCTAGCTTACGTCAGCATCCAGTCACTTGCTGACGTCAACACCATGTCATCCTGCTAACGTCATCTACGCTGATTGTTGACCGTTGACTTTTCAGGGTTAACTTTTTCAGTCTAGGTTCTCCTTACCCAGTTTTTCGTGTAGATTTCATTTTTGCAGTCTTTTTTTACATATTATGTTTCTAAATGGATAAAAATGATGTTTTTCTTCCTTGCCCCATCAATACTGTATTGGAGGGGAACAAAAATTACTTATCTTGGTCTCAAGCTATATGCAGTTTTCTTAAGGGTCGCATGCTCTGGCATTACTGTGCTGGTGCAATTACCATTCCTATCAAGGGAGCAAGTGAAGAAGATGCTGACTTCCTTGATTGAATGGGATAGTCACAACCACATGATCCTCACATGGATTCGGAACACTTCCATTCCCTCCATCTCCAATCTGTTGGGCAGCTTTGATGATGCAAAATCAGTATGGGATATGTTGGCCAAAAGGTATTCCACTACTCACGGATCCATGAAATATCAGTTGGTAGTTGAATTGCATCAACTTCGACAAGAACCAGGGCAATCCATCAATGACTACTATGATCAGCTTCGCTTCATTTGGGACCAAATTGACCTTTCTGATCCAATTTTGACATGCTCAAAAGATGCTTAGCAATATGCTACACTTAGAGATGAATTTCGTCTCTATGAATTCCTTATGTCACTTCATAAGGACTTTGAGCCCATCCGAGGTCAGCTTCTTAATCACAGTCCTCCTCCCTCCCTTGATACTGCTGTAAACGAGTTGGTTAGAGAAGAAGCTCGGCTTGCAACCCTTCAAACCCAGAATAAGTTCAATGTTTTGGCTATTACTCCTTCTGCTCCTGCCATTGAGCAACCTTAGCAATCAGGTGATTTCTCTGGCTCTAGCAATCGTCGCAAGCAGACCAATAAGAAGTTCTGCAATTATTGCAAGCGTCCTGACCATACCATTGAGACTTGTTACCGTCGCAACAAATCTACTGCAGCTGTTGCTAATACTGAGCCTACTCTGCCGATGCCTTCCATTTCAGCTGAGTCCCAGTCTTCTGGATCCACTATCAACCTCTCCCCCACTGAACTACAGGAGATCATAGCTCAGGCTGTTTGTATGGCTGGTAATGCATCTCTTTCTACTGCTCTCTCAGTTCTGCCTGGTAAGTCTCAAACTTGGCTTTTTGATTCTGCTTGTTGCAATCACATGACACCTCACTCATCCTTATTCTCTAAACTTGACCCTACACCACATCCTCTTAATATTCATATAGCTGATGGTTCCACCATGCATGGGAATAGTTTAGGTTTTGTTTCAACCTCTAACCTCTCTGTTCCTAGGGTCTTCCATGTACCTGACCTATCCTATAATTTGTGCTCTGTGGGACAATTAACTGAACTAGGATATCGCCTTATTTTTTACTATTCTGGGTGTATTGTGCAAGATCTGAGGACGGGGAAAGAGCTTGGGACCGGTCCTAGGGTTGGGCGTATGTTTCCCGTAGACAATCTTCATCTTCCACCTGTTGCTCCTGTCTCTGTTGCTGCTGCAGCTACTGCAATTTCTTCCTTACCTTCTCTCGCACTTTGGCATTCTCGTTTTGGTCATGCCTCATCTACTTGGGTACAACAATTAGCTTCTAAAGGTCTGTTGGGTTTTGTGTCTAAAGACAATTTTGATTGTACTTCATGCCAGTTAGGAAAACAGCCAGCTTTACCTTTCAATAATAGTGAATCTATCTCTAATAGTATTTTTGAGTTAATTCATTCTGATGTTTGGAGACCTTTTCCTATTACTAGTATTGGTGGATCTCGTTATTTTGTTATTTTTATTGATGATTATTCTCGTTATAGTTGGATCTTTCCTATGAAATCTCGTTCTGAAATCTTACCAATATACAGTAACTTTGCAAAAATGGTTGAAACACAATTCTCCAAACATATTAAAAATTTTCGTTCTGATAATGCTCTTGAATATACTCAATATGCTTTTCAAGCTCTATTACATTCTTATGGCACTATACATCATCTAACCTGTCTAGGCACCTCTCAACAAAATGGTCGAGCCGAAAGAAAATTTTGTCATATTCTTGACACTGTCCGTGCTCTTCTTCTTTCGGCCAAAGTTCCTACCCCATTTTGGGGTGAAGCTGCTCTTCATGCTATTTATGCCATTAATCGCATTCCAAGCACAGTCATCCATAATCAGACTCCGTATGAGCGTTTTTTGGGTCACCCCCTGACTATCATTACCTTCGCTCCTTCGGATCTGCTTGTTTCGTTCTTCTTCAGCCTATGAGCACAACAAACTTAAGCCTCGATCTAGACTTTGTTGTTTCCTTGGTGATGGTGAAACTCAAAAAGGGTATCGGTGCTATGATCCTGTCTCACATCGTCTTCGTGTTTTCCGTAATGTTGTCTTTTGGGAACACTGTTTGTTTGTTGAACTCTCTCACTTTCGTTCTTCCCTAACTAAGTCTTCTGTTTTAGAAATATTTCCAGATGAGTCTTCTGTTCCTTCTATAGATACTCTTAATCCTCCTTTGGACTTCTCTATTCAATCTCCAAATATTTTTGATGATTATCCTAGACAGGTTGTAAATGAACAGGTTGATGACGAGCTACCCCACCTTGAGCCTAAGTCCCCTGCTCCTACTCCACCTGAAGATCCTCCACAAGACATACCACTTCGCCACTTAACCCGGGTAAGATCCATTCCTACACATTTGCTTGACTATCATTGTTACACTGCCCTTACTACACTCCATAAGCCTCAAACCTATCGTGAGGCCTCTACCGACCCTTTATGGCAGATTGCAATGAAAGAGAAAATTGATGCATTAACCAAAAACCATACTTGGGATCTGGTTACTCTCCCTCCTAGTCAGTCTGTGGTTGGTTGTAAATGGATCTATAAGATTAAGACTCGCTCTGATGGGTCCATCGAGCGCTACAAGGCTCGTCTTGTTGCAAAAGGTTTTGCACAGGAGTATGGGATTGATTATGAAGAGACTTTTGCTCCAGTTGCCCGTATCTCCTCTGTTCGTACCCTTTTAGCTGTTGCCGCTGCTAGTAAATGGGACCTTTTTCAGATGGATGTTAAAAATGCCTTTCTTAATGGGAATCTGTATGAAGAAGTCTATATGCAACCTCCTCCTAGTCTTTCTGTTGAACCAAACAAGGTTTGTCGTCTTCAACGTGCACTTTATGGCCTTAAACAAGCTCCACGAGCTTGGTTTGCCAAGTTCAGCTCCACCATCTTTCGCTTGGGTTACATTGCCAGTCCTTATGATTCTACCTTATTTCTTCGTCGCAATGATAAAGGCACCATTTTGCTTCTCCTATATGTGGATGATATGATCATAACTAGTGATGACCTCAGTGGCATTCAAGAACTCAAGGATTTTCTTAATCAGCAGTTTAAGATGAAAGACCTTGGACATCTCAGCTATTTCTTGGGTCTTGAGATCACTCGTTCCACAGATGGTCTTTATATTACTCAAGCCAAATATGCATCTGACCTTTTATCTCGAGCTGGACTCACTGATAGTAAGACTGTTGACACTCCAGTTGAACTTAATGCGCATCTGACACCCTCGGGGGGGAAACCATTGTCTAATCCCTTTCTTTACAGACGATTGGTTGGCAGCCTAGTTTATCTCACAGTTACTCGTCCAGACATTTCTTATGCTGTTCATCAGGTGAGCCAATATCTGCCTGCTCCACGATCGACTCACTATGCTGCTGTTCTGCACATTCTACGATACCTGAAGGGCTCTCTCTTCCACGGCCTTTTCTACTCAGCTCAGTCTCCTTTTGTACTTCGTGCATTCTCTGATGCTGTTGGGCAGGAGATCCCACTGATTGCAGGTCCACTACAGGTTATTGCTTTCTCCTTAGTTCTTCTTTGATTTCTTGACGAAGTAAGAAACAAACTTTCGTGGCCCGCTCCAATACTGAAGCAGAATATCATGCTCTTGCTGACACCACCTCTGAGCTCCTTTGACTACGATGGCTTCTTAAGGATTTGGGTGTGTCCACATCCTCTGCTACTCCCCTTTATTGTGATAATCAAAGTGTCATTCATATTGCTTACAATGATGTCTTCCATGAACGGACTAAACACATCAAGATTGATTGTCATTTTATCCGTTCTCATCTTGTTCATGGTGCTCTCAAGCTTTTCTCTGTCTCCTCCAAAGATTAACTTGCAGATATCTTCACCAAGGCACTTCCTAAAGGACGCACTCGTGATTTGGTTGACAACCTCAAGCTGGTCTCACATCCACCTTGAGTTTGAAGGGGGCTGTTAATGTATATTATGTTATGGGCTTTAGGCCCAGCTACTTTACTTGTATAGCACACTTGTACTTGTACTACACTTTACTTGTACCACACACATATGTCTCTTATATAAAAGCATCGCATGTATATTCCTTTATTATGAAATATAATACTACGTTTCAGTATTTCTAACATAGAGTATATACTGGACGAATGGATGAAGAACTACATTAGAAACATGATGAAAATTGAGAAATGCAATTATAATAAATAAAAAATTGAAGCTTTGGAACTAAACAAAACCCACAATGTGCAAACTAGGAAGTTACAAATTACTCCATTTAAGAGAGAGAAAGAGAGAAGTGGTCGTTTATTTTGTTTTGGGACCCATCTTAGAAAAGAATATTTCCCCTTTTTTTATATTTTTAAATTGCAAAGAGTCCGAATTTTTTTTTTTTTAAATCTCATAATTAACCCGGTAAAATTTTTTTAGTGAAAGCTTGTTAAAATTTTTTCAAAATTCTCTATCATTTAACATATATCTTCTTTTTAAAAAAAATTTAATGAATTGCACACCACTCTACTTTGTGGCTTAGGCTCTAACACAAAAATAACTAAAATATCTGGACTCTAAGCCTCTGTCATGAAAATCCCCACTGTAACCAAGTTCAAGAACCTCCCTGTACATGGAAACAAATGGGATTTTTTGGTTCATGTTTAGGGTTTTTTTTTTTTCCGCATTTTCAGTTCTTGTTTTGTATTTATTTATAGGACCCTGCCACAATGAGAGACAGGATACTTGAGATACCTTCTCATGACTATGGGTCAAATAATACTTTTATCCCCATAAATATGAGATAGTGGATAAAATTGAAAATTCATACATTCTTGTATGCAAGAGACATCATCAAAGAAGGAACATTTATAAGTGCCAGCCGAGGCAAGGATAGAACATTTATGGTATCCTTTGTATAGCCAAGGTGACAATTTCCAACAGAAATAAATTCAACTAGCCTTATCACAGGCCATTAGAGCATTCGCATCAGAGTTGCTAAATTAGTCTGATGCTAAAAATGTAGCGAAAGACCCACAAAAACTCAAATTCATGTAGCTCATCAATAAATGAAAGTGTGCAAAATTGGCTCTCGCCACCCAGACTAAAATTTTGATGGCAAGACTTACAAGTGAAAGCAAGAGGAAACTAAGACCAAATTGAGGGCAAAGGAAAGGCAAACAGATTCAAAAATTTAGGGGGAAGGGCAAATTTCAGTTGCATGTAGAGAGAAGCTCTAGATTCCACATTTTCTTGTCCCTCAATTACAGATAGGATTAGGTTTGATGCAAGGTAGTCAATACCGTACCGGTACCGGGCGTACCGACCGGTATGTATACCAGTATCGAAACATCAACATTTCGTACCGGTTTAAATACCGGTCATACCGGCCAATTTCGAACAATACCGGCTGGTACCGGGCGTACCCGCCGATATAGAAAAAGTTTTTTTTTTTTTTTTTAAGTTTTGTAATTTTTGAATTTTTGTTAGGGCAGAATGGTAACTTATTTGCATTAACTGATTAGTATTTTTTTTTTCTTAGTATGCTATGGTAACTTTTAAGCTTTCTATTTTTTATATTGTGTGTGTGTGTGTGTGTGTGTGTTTTTTTTTTTTTTTTTCCTTTTAATTGATACTAAAGTTTAAAACTATGAATAATTAGTTATGAATTAAGGAAATGTTTTATGGTAAACTTTTATATTTATTATAATACACACACACACACATATTTATATATATATTTATAAATATAAAAAATAGCGGTAAACCTGAAACGGTACACCGATATTGACCGATATCTGAAATATATTATACCGCTAGCCAAACTGGTACAGCCTCCGGTACGGTATTGACTCCCATGGTTTGATGTCACTTGTAAGGGTTATGAACTTGTTTGGTTGTCGAATTTGAGATTGCCATCTACAATTGATTATATATGGCAACAAAATTCGTTGAAGATTCTACCACTAGTTGCATACGATTGTAAAAATATAGTTATTGTAATATTTTACAGTGGAATTATGTTTTAATTTGGTCCTTTTTTTTTTCTATAGTTCGTCAATAATATTTGTTGTGGTCTTTGATTTAATTTGTGTTTGCTTGATCCTTCGTTATTCATATTATTATTGATGAATGGTTCAGGTTCCAAGGTTTTCTATCTTTTGATAATAAGAAAAAGCTTTATTTAATTTTAAAAAATTCAAAGATAAAAGATAAAATTCGGAGAATGAAATTGAACAAAATTGAAATTACAATACTTGATTAAATTTTAGGCAAAATTATAGGGTATAATTTATAATTTATTCTTATTATTAACAACAAAGTCATAAGAAAGTTAAGAACCCTGTGGAGCTGAACCATACACCTTAAATGCGCATTTCATTTCAAAAAGAAAGAAATGCAAAAATGTTATAGAAGTGCATGTGTTTTGGACATTTGGCTGTGGAACTGTACACATTTTTAATCCGTTGATTTGAAACCCATCTTTTTAGCTAATGACTTCAAAAACTTGTTTACATGAACAAAAATTTGGGGGAAAAAAAAAAACAGTTTAGGCCAGGAGGTGGGAGTTTAAGAGTGAGTAAATATTTTGAGGGTTTGGCCAGATGACATTGCACCTCTGCCATGATTTCTTCGCACTAAGTTAATTTGCACTATACGTTTGCATTATTGGTAGAATCAAGAAAGCATTATTAGCTAAGAGATTTGTGGCTCAACTAACACTTTTTAGTATTTTCGATAGAGACATTAAATGTTTAAATCTTTCTTTACCAATCATTAAATTAGAAAAAAAAAAGTTTCAAATTTTTAATTTTAAAAATATTTATTATATTTCCCATGAATAGTCATTGGAAATTTAATCTTTGTAATTCATGCTAAAGCAATCAGTGAATAAAAATTGGATGACTCAGCAAAAATAGTACGAAAGCCATTTTCTTCCTTTGCTATTATTATTTTCTTCTGGTTGAATTTATTTAAGTGGATTAATTTTTTTTTTTTTTACCAAAACTGAATGCAATTCGGATAAAAATATCACCACAAATTGATTAATAATGTTCAATTGCATGCAAATCGTGAAGGCACCAACAAATCACCAAAAATACTAAACGCAATGAAAAATAAATTTGACAAAATGATTTGTTAACAAATGAGGAAAACCTCGCAAGACGAAAACCTCACCGAGTGATTTTAAGGTCACCACTCTCAAAAATTCACTAATCAACAATTAAGCGGTTATAAGTATAATGAATCTTAGCAACTACCCAGATCTATCTTGAAATATCAACCTATAGTTGAACCTTCGCTCCAATACCCAATTGGACTTAACCTTGTAGTAGCCTTCTTTCCCTTGATGCACAAATCTCCAATCTGTGACTAACCCTTTATACGAATCCCAATACGTGACTAACTCTAGCAACATGAATGGTTATTGTTGGCTGTAAAGTTCTTCACTTCATCAATAATGAAGATTAAGAAGTACTTGGTTATAAAACTCTATGGCGTACAAACACAGTAGCGTCTCACAGAGAAAATAAGTCTCTTGGTTTCTATATCCGTATATGAAGGCTTTTAAAATAAGCATTATATATATCTAGAATTGTGAGATAAGAAACCCTAAACAAACACATAAGCTTGGGCCGAATTTTAGATTTGGAAAACTGAAAATCATAAGTCTCGATAGATCGAGCTGCTATCGAGCTATCTATCGAGCCTCACATTAAGTCTCGATAGCAAGCATCTATCGAGTTATCTGTCGAGATTAACTTTTCTTCACTTGTTTCTTGGATCAATCTTCATGTCTTTAATACTTGACTCAAACAACATGTTTCTTGAAGTACTAAACTCATCTTAGATCTACCCAATTACAAGTAAAATACATTTTGTCAAAGGATTAGCCAATTACAAAAAATATGACCCTAACACCTTATAACTAGGATGATAAGTAAATGTTACCTTTATAGCAAAAAATTGATTCTAAAAAATAAAAATAAAAATAAAATAAAATAAAACCTTTATAGCAAAATTATTTATTTTAAGAATATGATAAAATTTGAATATATGATATGCACTCCATGATTATTAATCTTTACCATCAGGTTAAGGAATCAATTAATAGTTTTTTTTTTTTTTTGGTAGGTAGGTTGGATTTGGTCTCAAGCCCTTATTCAATGAAGAAAAAAAAAAAACAATTGAGGTAATTCGAATAATCTACCGCCACTCACAAAGAACTAAAGTAGACACATGACGTGACATGCACTTGAGTAGATGCGCGGATGAAGAACAGGTGGACGATGGAGATGATAGGAAGGGATGCTATATAAAGAAGAAGGGTCCCTGATAATGGGGGACCGGAAAAAGAGAGAGAAAGAGGGAGAAAAGCTCTACTGTAGCTCTAAATGTTGTAATTACCGTTCACTCAATAAAACACCTCTTCGGACATTCATTCATTGAGTTATCTGAGCATTAGTTCATGTTATCATCACTGCACGTAACCTAGCCAACTATTTTGTGCTTCATAACCAGCCCAGCTCTTTTGCCCACTCTCTACAAATTCATTGTTCTGGGTTCGTTGGGCCTTTAACCCATATCCTTTGGGCTTGGGCTACAAAAACTGACCCTACAACATTCAAATCATATCATGTAAATAATGCGGAAAAGTAAATAACACAACAATATGATAACCTAGGAAAACCAAACCGGTAAAAAACCTAGGGAGAATTTAACCTAGCTATCTTCAAGGTAAAACATATCCATTATGAAAGAATTAAAGTTTGTACAATAGAACTTATATAACTAACATTCTATTGCTACCTTGTGTAGAAAACTTACTACCACGATCACGTGACAGTTCTGAGTTTACAGACTACTTCTTTTTTTGATCCACTACAACCACAAGTTCTCTTACTTGTGATATTCTTTAAGTTCTTTAAGCAGCAACTGAAACGATCACCAAGCTCTTGATAAGAATCTTGATCTTGATAACCCTAAATGTGTATGAAGGTAAACACCCCTAGATCTCACAAGAGATTCAACACACGGCACATCAAAGACTTCTAAAACATAATTAGGGTTTTTCCTTTTATACTTTGAGTAAACCATAAAACCCTACATGGCACATGGGTTTGGGCTTGGGCTTAGTTGGAAAATTCTGCAGAAAAAGTAATATGCACGAGGTTCGATTGATCAAGCCTAATTTTTGATCTATCGAGCCTTGCAGATTTAGACAAATAAATCCTGCAATTACTTGATTCCAACTTTACAAATAAACACACTTTGAGTAGCCTAAATCTAAACTCTAAGTTTTGATCATGGTTGCCAACACATTACAATTTAAAGTTCTAATACATTTAGTTCCTAAAGTCTTAGAACCTAACAACACCCTGAAATAATATAATTTGGGTTTTGTCCAAAAATGAAAATTGAGATAATTTGAGTAAAATTATTTATTTGTTTTTGTATAGATATAATTGAATTTCATATTCAAGTAATAGTCAAATTATAATGACATCCTTTGTGATGTCCCATGTTTGAGGTTCAAATCCCATGCCTCCCCCACCATCTATATATCTAAAAAAAAATTGATTTGAATTTTACACCCCAAAATATTATGATTTGGATTTTGTTCCTTAATGTTATATGCCATTTGGATCAGCATCCCCTCTGTCAATTTCTTGTTGATGTGTTTGTTAAGTGACACATCAACTTGTCATGTATACTAATTAAACCAATTAAACTTGACACGTCTTTAACTAATCCATGTAATTAACTAAACTTAAAAACCTTTAAAATAATTAAAATGTCTTTAAAATCTATTAAACTAAGTAAATTATATTTTTTACATTTTAACATTTTATCACATGAACAAATTAAAAGGATATAATACATACATGACGTGATGAACAAATTGAAAGGATATTACTTATGATTAATAAAATTTAAGGATGTTATACATTACTTTTTATAATTATATAAAATTTTCTTTTATACAAGAAAATTATATATATACACACACACACACCACGAGAACAGCTTAGTAGTGATTTTAATCCAAGTAAACTTCACCAAGTGATTGATTAATTCAATTAAAATTGCAATCACAATGAATAAGACAGTAAATTACAATGCGCACACACAAAGACAAGATGTGATTACGAAGAGAAACTCTTAAGAGACAAAAACTCACTGGGATTAGCCAGTAAATAGGATCTACTTTGAAAATAGTTTCAATACATAACAATTATCCTGAACAATACACTGATATAGAGTGGTACAAAAAATTTTCATTCCCCTAACCACTCCAAAACAATCTTTGGTAAATTATTGACTCTGTGCTTTGTCCAAAAAATATGAGATAATGGATAAATTTGAAAATTGAGTTATGTTAGAGATACTACAAATTTTATTACAAATATTTAAAAAACTAATGTGTCACCAATTACCAAAAAACAATTCAAACCTTATATATATATATATATATATAATCATGCCAAAACAATCTCCAATACAGTATTGACTCCCATGCTTTATTCCAAAAATATGAGATATTGAGATAATGAATATAATTGAAAATTGAGTTATGTTGAAAATACTAAAAAATTTATTACAACAATTTTAAAAATTAATATGTCAACAATGATAATTAAGGGAGGATGAATCTGAACCATGAATATCTTCATTGGAAACACCAAATTTTCCAACTAATTAAGTTACAAGACTCTTAGCCAAAGATTTATTTATTAAGTGGTTGAAGTCCATCAATTACATTCATCGTTATCAATTTGTAAGGTATATGTAATAAAATTTATAATAATATTAGCTTTTTTCTTCATTACACACTCAAAGAGTCAAAATGTTTGGACATAGGTGACAATATCCTATGCATTTTCCTTCTCCCATCATGTGCAAATCTTTGTTTCTTTGGGGACTTCAAGACCTCTCTGTGGGTCATGAATAAGTCATACTCGCTATCCCTAGCCTTATGAGCTTTTTGCTTCACTAGTGCATCATTTATGGGCTTCCACATGTCAACCATGCACGTCTTTTATCCATGGGAACCTCACACTTTATCATTGCCTCATTGCCTAGCACCATTAACAATACTCCTTTGCTGGGCTATTTTGCACACCACCATGAGGTATGATACCACTTGTTGGGAGATAAATACATTGAGAAGACCTCTTAAGTAGTTAATGTAATATACAAAAACACACTTAGCCCAAAAGGCCTAAGGTCAATGAGTATAAGGTCAACTATATTATATTAACCACTCATTCTTCTCACATTATTCAATTTGAGATTTCACTCACACATCATATACTATATAATAAAATTGAGTTTAGAATCGTGGTTGCGCCAAGTGGCTACACCATATTGTAGAAATGTTTTTAGATTTTTAGATTTTAAAAAATATATAATTTTTTTCCTATAATTTCTAAATTGATAAATATTTAATTTAATTACAATTCAAATTCTTTATCTGTCTATCTAATCCTTATTTATTACCATACTACACATAAAAGAAAACATATATAATACAAATAAAAAAATATATATAATTTTTCTTCTCCTATAATTTCTAAGTAGATAATATTTTAATTTAATTACAATTCAAATTCTTTATCTATCCATCTAATTCTTATTTACTTACTATACTAGTGTGGTTGCGCCAAGTGGCTGCACCATATTGCAAAAAAAAAAAAAAAATTAGATTTTTAGACTTTTAAAAAAATATATAATTTTTCTTTCCTATAATCTCTAAGGTGATAAATATCTTAATTTAATTACAATTCAAATTCTTCATCTGATTCATCTAATCCTTATCTATATATCTATATATATAATAATATGTAAAATTAAGAGAAAATCCAATTAGATTTCAAATTAGAATTCAATTAGAATCAAATTTTGCGCCACGTGTCTCATCTAATCTATGTTTTTAAATTTTGTGCCGAGTGAGTTTATTCAATATAAAAAGGATTTCAATTAGAGTTTATTTTTGCGACATGTGTCCCATCTAATTTAAGTTTTTAAATTTTTGTACCAAATGATTTAATTTAGTGTAAAAAAAAAAAAAAAATGAGAAGTCCAATATAAGTAAACCATAAAAAAACATAATTTTTGAATGATTTTCTATTTATGAGCCTTTTTTTTTTTTTTTGTAGAACTAAAAATAATTCAAGTTTATAAGTCATCTATATGTGTGTGTGTGTGTGTGTGTGTGTGTGTGTGTGTGTAAATATTAATATTAATAAGTAAAGCTGAGAGAAAATCCAATTAGATTTTAAATTGGAATTCAATTAAGCACCACTTGAGAGTTCATAAGGGAAGAGAAGGGAACAGAATGTATTTAAGTAAGGAAAAATAATAGAAAAGAATGAAATGGAATGGAATTAAATAACCTTGATTGGATGTTTTAAAATAAAGGAATGAAAATGAATGGAATGTAAGTAATCTTGTTTGGGAGCAGTATGGAGGGAATGGAATAGAATCATTTTATGAAAATATTACTATTAAACCCCTATTTTAAAATAAAGAGTTGAATATATAGGGGTATTTTGGGAGTTTTAGTAAAAAAAATCATTAAATCTAATTTCATTCTCTCCCATTCCTCCCAATTTTGGATGGAATGAAAATTTGAGGATTTAAGGGAATAGAGAGGAATGAGTGTTCTCTCCTACCCATTCCATTCCCTCCCACTTAAACTCCTAAATAAGGGAATGGAAGAATATTATAAAATGATTCTTTTCATTCTTTTCTATTCCATTCCATTCCCTCATTCCAAGTGAGGCCTTAAAGTCTAATTTTGCGTCATGTCCCATCTAATCAAAATTTTAAATTTTTGAACCAAATTAGTTAGTTCAGTGTAAAAATTATATATCAATTAGAGTTTAATTTTATGGCAAGTGTTCCATCTAAACGAAATTTTTTAATTTTTGTTCTAAATGAGTTAATTTAGAGTAGAAAACGACGAGTCCAATATATATAAATCATAAAAAATATAATCACATATCTAACACGATATATAAAATTAGAGGAAGAGAGAGTTTGAATGATTTTATATTTTAGAGTTTAAATGATTTTTTTTATATAATTTGGAATCAAATGTGGAATTATATCATAAATATCTATTCAAGTAAGTTATTGTGTACAAAAACTAAAGAGTCAAGAATTAATGAACATAAAAATATTTTTTTAAATGAACAATTTACATTTTCTACCTAATAACATTCTTACAAGACTTTTTAAAGAGTTAAAAAAAATTATAAGAATTGAAAGTTCAAAATGCGTGTAAAGCACCTTTGAACGTTTAGACCCCAAAATACAAAATATCAATTCAAGCTTATTATCAAACAATTAATGTGCGAAACATGAACATAAGCTAAACACAGAATTGATACACAATCTAAGCCAATTATAATCACATCCACAGGCTTTCTGAGGATACGGATGAGCTGCTTTTCTCTTTGGTCGAGGGGTGGTACATGTTCACTCGCTCCACTTTTCTGAACCTTCAGAAAGTACTTCTGTGCATGGCTACGTATCTGACAAAAGAATATATATAATAAGCAAAAGAATACAAGCAACCCTCAGATTTTGAACTCAAATATCTTCAGAAATGTGTAGTTCACAAGCTGTTAGAATGAGCCAAATTAATATATATATATATATAGCACATGACAACATATGCAAGACCGACCATGCCATGCCATGCCAACAATTACTAGGAGGACAAAACTCAGATATAGTTCCTTAGATATAATACCTTAGCTTCCCAATTGAATTCAACCACGTGGTTACCACATGGTTGAATTTATTGTCCTAATATTGTTTGCATTGTAAGTCAATATTGAATTTAATTAGAGAATGCAAAAAAGAGTACCTAAACCTAACTTTACCTTTACTTTGTAATTCATTTAACGACAATGGAGAAGAAATTACAAGTATCTCATAAATGCCGATAATCACAACTATTTCTCCAACAAATTGGCTTAGTTAAAGACCTTCATCCTCATATTATTCCAGATGTATTAACTTCATTGATGATAATAATAAAGAAAGTTAACTACACACACTGTTACAATGTTACTCCCAAAAGTTTTGCTCATGAGCGATTTTAGTTGTTGAAGTTTAAAGTTTAGATAAGGTGGCCGAACTAAAAACTAACACTGACACTGACACGGTCTATCAAAGCAAAATCGGATTAAAATGCAAATGGGCTAAAATTGAAGCAGTGAAATTACCTGGATAACAGTTTTAGACCCAACAAATGCTTCAATTTTCTTCCAGTCACGATCAAATCTGGAATGAGTCAACAACCAATAAGAACCACAAAAATGGTACGGAAAGGACTCGAATTGTCAAACTATAATAATTAATTAAATATAAATAATAGTTTTCAATTCTGAATTTATGTGTTCAATTAATTATGATCTAGAATCTTCCATTAAAGACCCAAAAAAACAAAAACAAAAACAAAAACTTATTTGATTAATTAAGGCATAGCTAATTGAATAAAAATTGAAGTAAAAAGTGAAAAAAAGAAGTAGTAACACTGACACACACACACACACACACTTACAATTGGAGAGCTTCGAGAAACTTATCGTGCTCTTGCTCCGTCCAGCTTTCTCTAGACTTGGTAATCGTATACGGTTTTCGGATCTTCTTACTCGGATCATCCAACAACGACGCCGTATTATTATTATTATTATTGGTACTAGTTGCAGTAGTAGTAGTAGTAGTAGTTGGCGGTGGCAGAGAATTAAAACCCATATTCATTGGATCGAATAAGTGAAACCCCTGAGCTGCTGGGTTTGGGTTTACAGACAACATATAAGCTCTCTCTTTTTGTAAAACAACACGATGTGTGTTTTTGCTGTGTGTTTCTGTTTTTTCTGGTTTACAAATGATGAAATTGAAAACAAACCGACCTGATGGTGGTGCCTTTTATATAGAAAGGGAAAGAGGAGAGAGAGAGAATGGGTGGTATAGTTTTGGACGGAACTGTCCCTAGCAGCTTCGTAATGGCCGTACACGTGGCTGAGTTAGGTTGACGATTAAGATATATGGTAACTGTGAGTAAGGCAAGTGGCATCCTTGTATACCTATGCTATGGGTTTTTTTTTTTTTGAAACCCCCTATGCTATGGGTTCAGTTCATTTTTAAATTTTAAAAAATAAATATTGGATTCTCTTTTTCAAATTTTAACTAGACTATATGACACTTCCTAGATGGGGTTTAATACATCATGTGGTCATTCTATGGCGAAAATAGCTAACTAATTTTTTTTCTAACTATCTAGTTAGTAGTTTTAGTTTTCAAACTATATTATTTACTAGCATCTCGAGTCTAAAATGGTCGATTTTGGTGTATAAATCGAGTCTCATAGACTCGATTTCCATTGTCTGATATGACATCTTTTTCCACATGGAGACCACTTGGAAATCGAGTCTTAGAGACTCGATTTACAAACCAAAAAAATTTGAAAAAATTTCAAGTCTCCAAGTCTCTCATGTACAAACCAAAATACCAAAAAAAAAAAAAATCAGATCATAGAGAGAGAAAGAATCTAGAAAAAGATCAAGCACAAACACCCATATATGTATTCATCATCATCACAAAAAAAAAAAAAAAAAAAAAAAAAAAAAAAAAAACCAGAAACAGAAGGTCGCGCGTGGCCTGCGTGACTTGGGTCGCGCTACGACCAGGGTCACGCGCGAGCCCTGGGTCGCGTGCGACCCTGGCTGTGCTACGACCCGAGCCGCTTGACCCCTGGGTTGCGCACGACCCTGGTTGCGCTGCGGCCCAGTAGCGCGGGCCTGGGGTTTTTTTTTTTTTTTTGGCTTTCGGCTTCTTTCTTCTTCTTCGGGACTTTTTTTTCTTCTCGCTCTGATTTCTTTTTTGTTTTTTCTTCTTGCTCTGATTTCTTTTTGTTGTATATATGGGCTTAGAAATCGAGTCTCAGAGACTCGATTTCCAGGTGGTCTCCATGTGGAAAAATGCCATATCAGACTATGGAAATCGAGTCTTTGAGACTTGATTTATAGGCCAAAATCGAGTCTCTTAGACTCGAGATGCTAGTAAATAATATAATTTGGAAACTGAACTACTAACTAGATAGTTAGAAAAAAAAAATTAATTACCTATTTTCGCCTCATTCTATCGTATCCCTACCCCCCCCTCCCCATTTTTTTTTTTTTTTAATGTATGGTACCCACCTAAATCTAAATCATTAAATAAATACTTGCCTCTGAGCACGTGTTTACGTGCGTGCGTGCTTAGAGGCTCTTCTATTTTTTGGGTAAGGGTTAATTTAGAACATTTATTATACTTTGAAATTACTACATTTTTCAATCACAAAAAAAAAAAAAAAAAAAACCTAGAGGTGTGATGAGTATTATGCATTAACAGGTGAAATAATTTTTTATCACACATCTAAGTTTTTTTTGTGATTGAAAAATGTAGCAATTTCAAAATATAATAAATGTTCTAAATTAACCCTTACCCAAAAAATAGAAGAGCCTCTGAGCATGCACGTGCTCAGAGGCTAGTACTTAGATAAGTGAGATATATTGGTGGATAATTGAATATTCTTTTAACTACATTGAATAATCTCATTAAAATAAAAAATAAAAATTACATGAGATGATGGGATAAGGATAAATAATAATAATAAAAAAAAAAGGATAAGGATAAGGGCTTTTTCTCATTAAAAAAAAAAAAAGTAAGGTTATAAAAAAAAAAAATCCAACTTAACGTGAAGGAGAGGAGAAAAAAAGGAGAAGAGATCTTGCAAAAAAGATTTTTTTTTAAAAATTTTTTTTTTTACAATGCGATAACAATAATAATTTAAAATGTTGTAAAAATATTATGGACATATCATTTATTTTTTTTTTAAAGGTCAACACCTTCCATTAATCATAATTCAGGGTTACTACATTTTTCGAATCACAAAAATACGTAGATACGTGATACGATTTGTGTGATTTAAATAATTTTTTCATATATAAATCTTATCATATCCCATTTCGCTTATTTGAAATTGGGTATTGTACATTTTAAAGTATAAACATTTTTGTCAAAGTAACAACCTAAAAATTTTCATAAATTATTCCATCAAAAGACCCATCAACCCCAATTGAAAGCATATATTGCTTATGTAAAGCTTACCCACCTAAAAAGGGCTAACACTACAAAAGAGAAAAAACTACAACTACAATATACAGATCACATGAATGAATATAAATCTTTTGTACAATATCTTGTGTTCTACTTTATAATCTACCAATCATAACGTTCTTTGTGTTTGATTTTATTTTTTATTTTATTTTATTTTTATTTTTCCATTTTAAACTTGTCTTCTAGAGCAACACACTCTCTACCTAAATTAAAACATTAGCATTCCATGCCTCAAAATCTTTATAGCCGAACCTGCATCAAATTTTATATTTGTTGGCACTACCAGCTCCATCTACATTGAATCTCCCTCATCACCATAATATTGGGGAAAAAGAACCACAATAGGATTACCAAATCAGAAAATATATAATAGAACATTACTTAANAACTTTACATTTTTGTAGAACTAAAAATAATTCAAGTTTATAAGTCATCTATATGTGTGTGTGTATATATATATATATATATTAATATTAATAAGTAAAGCTGAGAAAAAATCCAATTAAATTTTAAATTGGAATTCAATTAGGCACCACTTGAGAGTTCATAAGGGAAGAGAAGGGAACGTAATGTATTTAAGTAAGGGAAAATAATAGAAAAGAATGAAATGGAATGGAATTAAGTAACCTTGATTGGATGTTTTAAAATAAATGAATAAAAATGAATGGAATGTAAGTAATCTTGTTTGGGAGCAGTATGGAGGGAATGGAATGGAATCATTTTATGAAAATATTACTATTAAACCCCTATTTTAAAATAAAGAGTTGAATATATAGGGGTATTTTGGGTGTTTTAGTAAAAAAAAAAATCATTAAATCTAATTCATTCCCTGCCATTCCTCCCAATTTTAGATGGAATGAAAATTTGAGGATTTAAGGTAATAGAGAGGAATGAGTGTTCCCTCCTACCCATTCTATTCCCTCCCACTTAAACTCCCAAACAAGGGAAATGAAGAATATTATAAAATGATTCTTTTCATTCTTTTCTATTCCATTCTATTCCCTCATTCCAAGCGAGGCCTTAAAGTCTAATTTTGCGCCATGTGTCCCATCTAATCAAAATTTTAAATTTTTGAACCAAATTAGTTAGTTCAGCGTAAAAATTATATATCAATTAGAGTTTAATTTTATGGCAAGTGTTCCATCTAATCGAAGTTTTTTAATTTTTGTTCTAAATGAGTTAATTTAGAGTAGAAAACGACGAGTCCAATATATATAAATCACAAAAAATATAATCATATATCTAACACGATATATAAAATTAGAGGAAGAGAGAGTTTGAATGATTTTATATTTTAGAGTTTAAATGATTTTTTTTTTATATAATTTGGAATCAAATGTGGAATTATATCATAAATATCTATTCAAGTAAGTTATTGTGTACAAAAACTAAAGAGTCAAGAATTAATGAACATAAAAATATTTTTTTAAATGAACAATTTACATTTTCTACCTAATAACATTCTTACAAGACTTTTTAAAGAGTTAAAAAAAATTATAAGAATTGAAAGTTCAAAATGCGTGTAAAGCACCTTTGAACGTTTAGACCCCAAAATACAAAATATCAATTCAAGCTTATTATCAAACAATTAATGTGCGAAACATGAACATAAGCTAAACACAGAATTGATACACAATCTAAGCCAATTATAATCACATCCACAGCAGAAAATAAAAGGCAAAGATAAAGGAACAGAGATGCAAACACAAATAAGGGTTAATTTAGAGCATTTATTATAATTTGGGATTACTACATTTTTCCAATTACCAAAAAAAAAAAAAAAAACCTAGGGGTGTGATGAGTATTATGCATTAACAGGTGAAATAATTTTTCATCACACCCCTAGGTTTTTTTTTTGTGATTGGAAAATGTAGTAATCTCAAAATATAATACATGCTCTAAATTAACCCTTACCCAAAAAATAGAAGTGCCTCTGAGCACGCGTGTGAGCGCGTGCTCAGAGGCTAGTACTTAGATAAGTGAGATATGTTGGTGGATAATTGAATATTCTTTTAACTACATTGAATAATCTCATTAAAACAAAAAATAAAAATTACATGAGATGATGGGATAAGGATAATGATTTTTTTTAAAAAAAAAGGGGGATAAGGATAAGGGTTTTTTCTCATTAAAAAAAAAAAGTAAGGTTTAAAAAAAAAAAATCCAACTTAACGTGAAAGAGAGGGGAAAAAAAAGAGATCTTGCAAAAGAGTTTTTATTTTTTATTTTTTATGATGCGATAACGATAATAATTTAAAATGTTGTGAAAATGTTATAGACATATCATTTCTCTTTTTTTAAAGGTCAACACCTTCCATTAATCATAATTCAGGGTTACTACATTTTTCAAATCACAAAAATACGTAGATATATGATAAGATTTATGTGATTTAAATAATTTTTTCGTATATAAATCTTATCATATCCCATTTCGCTTATTTGAAATTGGATATTGTACATTTTAATGTATAAACATTCCTGTCAAAGTAACAACCTAACAATTTTCATAAATTATTCCATCAAAAGACCCATCAATCCCAATTGAAAGCATATATTTCTTATGTAAAGCTTACCCATCTAAAAAGGGCCAACACTACAAAAGAGAAAAAACCACAACTACAATATAATCACATAAATGAATACAAATCTTTTGTACAATATCTTGTGTTCCACTTTATAATCTACCAATCATAACTTTCTTCCTTTTTTTTCATTTTAAACTTGACATATCTATCTTCTAGAGCAACACACTCTCTACCTAAATTAAAACATTAGCATTCCATGCCTCAAAATCTTTATAGCCGAACCTGCATCAAATTTTATATATTTGTTGGCACTACCACCTCCATCTACATTGAATCTCTCTCACCACCATAATACTGGGGAAAAAGAACCACAATAGGATTACCAAATCAGAAAATATATAATAAAACATTACTTAAGTGAAAAAATAAATCAGATATAGGATTAGGCTAGTGAATTTATTGAAATAAATAAATTCATTAAAACTTACACACTTGGTAAATTCCTTTGTGGACGCCCATCACAGGTAATTCAATTCCTACAAATCATATATAGCCTTAGGTGAAGGATCCTTATACCACAAATTTATATGATTACAGTAAATTAGTAATAACATAAAAGATTTTAAAATGTTTTCTCAAGACACAAACTTTGTGCCAAGTATCAATTCAACACAATTTGGGTATATGCCTTCGGCCATTGAAGTCCCAAAATAATTGGAAATATAAATAATATAAATGAAAATTACATCAAATCACAATCAAAATTTAATCTATACGAAAATGTTTAATGTCTTTTTTTTTTTTTTTTTGAGGGTGAAAATGTTTAATGTCTTAGACTTTAGTTTCAAAATAGATTATTGTTAGGTCTATAGATGAAGATGGTTTCAACACCATTTATTTCATTTTGTTTCTGAAAAAGAAAAAGAAAAAACATTTTGTAATACATACTTCCAAATCTAAAATTAAATTCAATTGGCAGTGGTACTAACTACTAATAACAAAGCACAACTTTCCGTGTCTGATTTAATGCTCACCCATTAAAATAAAATATAAATAAATAAACAAAGAAGAAGAAAGAAAGATTGATGCTCACCCATTGAAGAAGAACCAATTGATGCCTGCCGGTGATTAATCTAGTCAAATGTTCTAAACATGAACAGTTTGATTTTTATAGCAGTATCTATCCGCTCGAAAAAAAAAAAAAAAAAAAAGTAAAAAGTAAATTGTGGAATGAAAGACAAAAAAAAAAAAGTCATCAATCCTTCAAGAGAAATTGGCATTACATACTGGTACTTCAGCCTTTGATGTATCCATTCTTGAACAACTTTTAATTGCTACACTTAGTACCGGGCTTTCATTCCATTTCTTGGGTTTTGTTTTGATTTGGTTCGATCAAAACAATCACAAAATATGTGGTAATACTAATAGAGGCCAGGTAATAACTTAAAATTTAAGCATATCTTCAAATTTCCTCAGCCAATAGTGCACATAGTTCAGACTCTCAGTGGCCATCGAATGAGGAGAAGAAGGAATAAAGATTGCAGAATAGGGGAGTGATGAATAAAGAAAAAGGAAAAGTTTTTGTGAAAAGACCCAAACTGAAGATGATTCTGACAGGGGAAAAAACTGAAAGGCAAGTGGCAAGTAATTTGAAAACGTGTATTAGGCAGTTGTGAATATAGGAGTAGATAGATTAAAAAAAAAAAAAAAAAAACAAAGGGGAAAAAAAAAAAAACTGTGCGTAATTTTTTATTTTTTTAAAAAGAAAAACTGTTTGTTGGTGAACTGTTTTTCATTTATTTTAGATCTAACTAAATTTTAGATTTTTTTTTAATTAGGAATTTTACCTGTCTAATGGGAGTGTGTTCCTATTTTGTAGATAGTATTTTACGTGGAAGTTAAATAAGCATTTTTACCAAGTTTTGCCCCTACTTAAGCATATGCTGTAGGGGTATTTTGGAACAAAAAAAATCCGGTCCAAACAGGTGCAGCCCCTTAAATAGTGTATAGATAAAATAAAATAAAATAAAAACAGCAACGTGTATTATTAAAAAAAAAATGCAACAACATAGTGTAATCTAATCCTTCTCAAATTCTTCATCTAATCCATTTAATCCTGATATATAAAAATAATAATAATAAAAATAAATAAAAATTAGCAACATGTATTATAAAAATAAAAATAAAAATGTGCATATACACACACATGTAGCGTGATTTTTACTTTTGATTATATAATTGTAATTCATTTAGCTATAATTTTTTTAATAAAATTATACATTTTATGAGTTTATACTCACGGGACTTAAACTTCAAGTTTTAGTGTCTTCTCTCATGCTTTTAAGGACAAAAATTAAATTCTCATGTGAGTCTCTCTACTTCAAAATTTTATATATTTAGTAATTTAGATTGTTCTTAATTATTGAATTGTGGTTTCCACTTAAATATGATTTCAATTGTTACTTTTGATAGTTTTTAATTATTAAATTCAAGTTTTAATCATTTAAATACATGTGATTAATTGAGCCTTATAGTTCAAAGTATTATTGAAAATCATTTTATATATATTTTTAGGTATTTTTACCATCTTCCATTCAATTATATATATATATATATATTGTAAGGACCCAATGAATTTGTGGCGCAGACCCACTTAGAATAATGAGTTGTGCCTTTCCACCCTGGCCCAAACCAATTGAATTTGTAAGAGGAGGGAACTAACAACAACAGAGGGCTTTGCCCAAGGACAGTTACAAGGAAAAATAAGATTTGTATTTAGAAACAAATGAGTATCAGGCTCCTCCCCAATTCTCCCGATGAGACAAAGCTTGTATAAAAAGTAATACTATTCACTCTCATCTCTCAATGTTCTTCCTTCTGTTTTTCTTTTCCCTTTCTTTCAACCTCTTTTCCAGTGCTCCCTCCTTGTCTTATATACCTCTACCTCTATCACATCTCCACCATCCATTTCTACCTAACCTCCCTCCCTTTTTGACACTTGTTTCCTTTCACATCTGAAGAAGATGGTGGAAGGAGTCTGCTTAGCTGTGGCATACACTGCTCAGGTCACTTCCTCATTAATGTGGATGATAAAGCTGTTGTTTATCATTTAATGCAGACGCAACAGGCTACACTAGACCAGACGTTTCCCTACTGCCTACTGACTTCCACTCTCTTTAGACTCCAACTCCCATTTAGAATACTATAAAGTACCACGGCTCATTTCTTCTCTTCCCCAAGCGGATTCCTTCCTCGAGCCCTCAACTTGCAGCATCCCCAACCAATGTTTCAACCCTTCGACTTCATCCTCGTTCCTCAGGCTCCCACAATAGCCCCTTAAAACGTTCGCTATTTGTTTACGAGACAAAAGTAAAGTTTTAGTCTCACAGGTAAAATACGCATGTGCCATATGCATTCCCACGTATCAATGTCCTTTCACCTGTCTTTTACACGCTCCTGGTGCTTCGAAATCCACGATCTCACATTTATGGCGCTAGGCAGCTGCTTGTCTCCCCACGTTCTACGGCTTGATCAAGATCCCACGGTCCTCATTTCCCCTTATTTATGGGCAGGAATTTTACCGCTCACCTTTTCACTCCTATAAAAGGAGGACTCGGAGCTAGCTGAAGCTCATTTTGAACATTTCGCAATCTAAGTTGAAGAAAAAAGCTCCCGAGGAGAACCTTTCACACTTACTCATAGGTGTGTTGATTTCTTGATTCCTTCTTTTTGCATAATTTTTAACACTTCACCTCTCAAAATACCACGGGTAGATATGCTAGGTTAGTGGACACAGCTGAGGCTAGGGCGACCTTTAGGGCTCAATATAAAATTCCCAACAGTGTTGAAATCCAACACTGTGAGGAAGGTGAGTTGCTGGTCTTAAACAGACCTCCCGAGTCCATGGTTATTCCTATGATCACTTTCATCGAAGGCGGGATAGAGCTTCCTATGGGGACGGTAACTAGGGATTACCTTATAAATTATAGGTTAACCCCGACCCAATATTCTCCAAATATTTTTAGGATCCTTGGGTATGTAGATGCAATAAACTGTAGAATGGGGACTAACCTCACCTGGCATGATGTAAATTGGGTATATAACTGCTAGAAAGGGGAAAAAACAAAATACTACATGAAGTGTAGGATCCCCGCAGTTAGGTTAATTTCCTGCCTGCCTGACTTGAGCAAAGGCATGGACGAGGATTTCCTCATTGTCTCAGGAGGATGGCACGATAAGATACACTGCCCCACCCAGGAAAGGGAACCAGGTAGCACTCTCGAGGACCGGATACACTGCCATCTTTTACACAGACGGCGCCAATTATAAGGATCCAATGAATTTGTGGCCCAGACCCATTTAGAATAATAAGTTGTGTCTTTCAACCCTAGCCCAAACCAATAGAATTTGTAAGAGAAGGCAACTAACAACAACAGAGGGCTTTGCCCAAGGATAGTTACAAGGAAAAATAAGATTTGTATTTAGAAACAAATGAGTATCAGGCTCCTCCCCAATTCTCTCGAAGACACAAAGCTTGTATAAAAAGCAATACTGTTCATTCTCTTCTCTCAATGTTCTTCCTTCTATTTTTCTTTTCCCTTTCTTTCGACTTCTTTTCCAATGCTCCCTCCTTTTCTTATATACCTCTACCTCTATCACATCTCCACCATCCATTTCTAAATAACCTCCCCACCCCCCCCCCCTTTTTGACACTTGTTTCCTTTCACATCTGAAAAAGATGGTTGAAGGAGTCTGCTTAGCTGTCATCCATTTCTAAATAACCTCCCCACCCCCCCCCCCTTTTTGACACTTGTTTCCTTTCACATCTGAAAAAGATGGTTGAAGGAGTCTGCTTAGCTGTGGCTTACATTGTTTAGGTTACCTCCTCATTAATGCGGCTAATAAAGGTGTTGTTTATCATTTAATGTGGATGCAATAGGCTACACCAGACCAGAAGCTTCTCTACTGCCCACTGACTTCCACTCTCTTCAGACTCTAGCTCCCATTTAGAATACTACAGAGTACCATGGTTCATTTCTTCTCTTCCCCGGGTGGCTTCCTTCCTCAAGCTCGCGGCTTGCAACATCCCCACACCAATGCTACGACCCTTCGACTTCATTCTCAATCCTCGGGCTCACACACACACACACATATATATATTATGATACTTGAAGTCTCACACAATACACATTTATTATATAACTTAAAAGTAAAATAACCATTTATTTTTAAGTAAATTAATGCAAAAATTATTTACATATGAATCTTAATTATACTGCGCATTGTACAGGTATAATACTAATATACACTAAATAAAAATATCATATAATTAATTATAATCTACCACATAAAATAATTATAAAAAAAATAATATAGTAAAAATTGTACTTCTAGAATAGCTCGAAGTGACATTTTCCAAAACCCATTAATGAGATAAGAATGGAATTGCTGTGTGTTTGCAGAAAAGTTAATTACAAATGACTTGACTGACTTACCATAACGTGTTAGGGGATGGCTTGACTAACTTCTTCTTTTCTTTCTTTTTATTTTATTTTATTTTATTTATTTATTTATTTATTTATTTTTTTTATGAAAGGGCTTGACTGACTTATGGGTCGCGGATGTCCTACGTACACACGCCAATGTCACTTTGGCGGGCCTATGTGGAGTCTATGGAGGACTCCCCGCACAAGGTTGAAAAAAAACATAAGAGGTTTCCCATTCTTTTGTGAAAAACGTGTCCTCCCCCTACCATTTTTTCCACAAGACAGTGACACCCTTTAGAAAAGTTGTCCTCAATCAATTTTTTTTTAAATTTTTTTTTATTTATCATGTATCATAACATATATAAATATCTAATAAAATTTATAACAACAAAATTTAGTTGACACTGTACAAAAACAAATATCTTTGATTTTAGCTCAATCATGAAAATTATACAAGTAAAATATACAATATACTAACTGTTCGTCTAGGGTGTAGATAAGTCATGTAAAGAGTTCTTCTCAGGACACAACAAAATTTCATAAGTAAAAAAAAAATATATTGTAATAAATTACACCGGAACCCAATATTACAACTCAAAACAAAGATGTTGTGAAATTGTTCTAAAATTATGTTGGTTCCTTAGACTTTATTGTCATGTGATTTCTTCTTGTCTAAGCAAACCTGTTACAGGGCAATAATTACAATAATTAGACCCCAAAAAATAAAAATAAAAAAGCATTTAAATCACTATCAGTTAAGGGCCAAATAGTAATTAATTTGACTAATCAAACCTAGCAGTAGCAGCATATGAGCCCACTTATCAGGCCAACCACTATAAAGAGGACTGCGGGAGTACATGGTCTTGAGCATAAAACTAATCCATGGCTACTCGCTTCTCCTACTTCGTTAGGTGTATCCTCTATATCTATAGTCTCTTTGCTTTTCTATGCCTTCATGCCCATGAAGCAAGAGAGACTACAGAAAGCTACCACCTTAATCATACACATACTGTTCAAGTCAGTTCTCTAATACCATCATCTACTTGCACTGCTTCTACCAAAGGTTTAACTCTCTCTCTCTCTCTCTCTCTCTCTCTCAAATCATCATGGTCATCACTGCGTTATATCTCTGTCTTTACGCCTATTGTAATTGCCGTTGTTCCTCCTACAAAACAAAAAACTAGAGAGGAAAAAAATTGGGATATTTACTATCCACTCCCTTAAGATTTGGGAAAATAATACTTTATCCCAAAACTGAACTCTCCATTGATATTTTTTTTTGAGAAAGAACTCTCCATTGATATTAGTAATGGAATATTAGAAAATTTTAAAAGATTCTCTTTTATAAAGTTTAGCCATGGTTAGTAAAACATAATTGATAAAATTAGAATAAAAGTCCAAAGTTTATTGAGCACTAAAAGACTTGCAAAGGAAAGTTTCTTCCGTTATGGGTGTTCTTTAATTTAAAACAACGAGTTCCATTTTTATTTTTATTTTTTTTTGAAGGGAACAAGTTCCACATTTGATTGCTTTGTTTATCAGCATTAGTAATAGCATCATTAATTCTTGGTATATGGTTGCCTTAAGATATTTATTTTGAATCATTTAAGTTTGAAAGTTGTTGCAATAATTGTGTCAATTACCAAAATGACAACTTTTATGATGGATGACTTTTTATTTCAGACATTCCATATCTATTGCCTTTCATATTTTTACAAATAGATGTTAAGGTTTTTTCCCCTTTTGATTTGGAGTAGAGTTTCTTTTCTCTAAATCTCAAAGGAGAGAAGTGTAATTACCTCAAAAAGATTTTATGTTTTTATTATTACAGCACTTGTAAAACTATAAATTTGGGAGTAATGCAGTTTAGTCAAATGGAGAAACCTAATATAAGAATAGTAATTAACACAAAGAATGTTCATGGAACAATGCAATAAGTCTAAGGACATGATATTTTTTCACAACTTTAGGAATCGATAGTTAAAAAAAAAGGCTTTTCACAATTATTGACGCAATATATTGTAATTGATATATAATAAAAAAGGCGTCAATAATAAATTCAATGGAAAGTGATATCATTCCAATCATATATTAACTTACCAATTTAACAAATTTTGAAAAAATTTATATATGAAAAAAAATTTCTCATCTATCGTTACTCCCAAAAAATGGTACAACTAGGATTCTATTTATGTTGATAAGATTAAAACATGAAAGAAAAAAAATATCCAGATCAAAACAAGATACTCATTACAAGAATTTTAAATAAGATTACCATTTGAAGTGCACATTTATGAAATTGAAATATCTAAAATTATTTAGTAGAATAAATCACAATTCCATAATATCAGATATTGTAAAAAAATTTCTAACATCTCTTTTATCAAAAGTTTCATATATGCGGTCTTAGTTTTTCCTGAGTAGATAACGAAGCATCTGCTAGATTTTTTTTTTTTTTTTTTTTAAAAAAAAAAAAAAAAAAAAAAAAACCAATCTAAACCAACATATCTATATGCATGTGCATTGCAAGATTCATGAACATGGTCAATATGTATCTACAATACAATACTTTTTTCACTCGATACAATACATATCGTACAATATGTATTGTGTATTGTACCATACTAAGAACTATATATGCCCCTATTTTATTATAAAGAAAGCCATTTGACAAGTCCAATACCCCTCCTCCCCAAAAATTATGATTGGTTATTGTGGTCAAATTGAGTAATGCTACCGACACATCAATTTTCACAATATTTTTCATAACAATTAAATTAGTAAATTTTTTATTAATTCTCGTGTGAGCTTACTACTGACATATTATCACTATTTTTTACCAAGCAATACTAATTTGCCACCTTGACAGTCGTAAATTTTTTTTGTACTACTAGACTCATTGGGCAAATTATGTCCACAATAATATGATGGTGGGCTAACCCTTACATATTTCTTTCTTTCTTATTATTATTTTTATGTGTTTAATGGTAAAAAAAATTGAAATTTAATATCTTATTCCAAATCATTAAATTGAGTTAAGATGAAATTCTGGCTATCTTGATTTTATGATTTACATACTGCAAATGAGATGCTATAATATTTTTGGAAGGTTATTGCGTTCAAAGTTGAGAGTTGAGAAGAATCATTGGGTAAGGCAAACGTGAAAAGGTGAATATTTTCATTTTTTGCATTTTGCAAGTTTGAACAAAATTATATTGGTCAATATAATATGCATTATGTGATTTTAAATTTTTAATGCTTTGAGGTTAACTCAAGGTTTGCTATATATGTGTGATGAAAACTGACAAGCACTACTGGAGACCACAAATTGGTGGCTCTGACTAAGCTTAGATAAAAACAGAAACAAAGAACATGAAAATATAAAGCCTTAGTGAAGAGTAATTTTATATCAAATTTCTATTTTGAATGATTCTAAAAAATAAAAATAAAATAAAATAAACATTGAGAAGTGCTGAAGATAAAGGCCTTAGGGTTGACACTGTACAAAAACAAATATCTTTGATTTTAGCTCAATCATGAAAATTATACAAGTAAAATATACAATATACTAACTGTTCGTCTAGAGTATAGGAAAGTCATGTAAAGAGTTCTTCTCAGGACACAACAAAATTTCATAAGTAAAAAAAAAATATATTGTAATAAATTACACCGGAACCCAATATTACAACTCAAAACAAAGATGTTGTGAAATTGTTCTAAAATTATGTTGGTTCCTTAGACTTTATTGTCATGTGATTTCTTCTTGTCTAAGCAAACCTGTTGCAGGGCAATAATTACAATAATTAGACCCCAAAAAATAAAAATAAAAAAGCATTTAAATCACTATCAGTTAAGAGCCAAATAGTAATTAAATTGACTAATCCAACCTAGCAGTAGCAGCATATGAGCCCACTTATCAGGCCAACCACTATAAAGAGGACTGCAGGAGTACATGGTCTTGAGCATAAAACTAGTCCATGGCTACTCGCTTCTCCTACTTCGTTAGGTGTATCCTCTATATCTATAGTCTCTTTGCTTTTCTATGCCTTCATGCCCATGAAGCAAGAGAGACTACAGAAAGCTACCACCTTAATCATACACATACTGTTCAAGTCAGTTCTCTAATACCATCATCTACTTGCACTGCTTCTACCAAAGGTTTAACTCTCTCTCTCTCTCTCTCTCTCTCTCTCTCTCAAATCATCATGGTCATCACTGCGTTATATCTCTGTCTTTACTCCTATTGTAATTGCCGTTGTTCCTCCTACAAAACAAAAAACTAGAGAGGAAAAAAATTGGGATATTTACTATCCACTCCCTTAAAATTTGGGAAAATAATACTTGATCCCAAAACTGAACTCTCCATTGATATTAGTAATGGAATATTAGAAAATTTTAAAAGATTCTCTTTTATAAAGTTTAGCCATGGTTAGTAAAACATAATTGATAAAATTAGAATAAAAGTCCAAAGTTTATTGAGCACTAAAAGACTTGCAAAGGAAAGTTTCTTCCGTTATGGGTGTTCTTTAATTTAAAACAACGAGTTCCATTTTTATTTTTATTTTTTTTTTTTTGAAGGGAACAAGTTCCACATTTGATTGCTTTGTTTATCAGCATTAGTAATAGCAACATTAATTCTTGGTATATGGTTGCCTTAAGATATTTATTTTGAATCATTTAAGTTAATTTGAAAGTTGTTGCAATAATTGTGTCAATTACCAAAATTACAACTTTTATGATGGATGACTTTTTATTTCAGACATTCCATATCTATCTTCTGTCCCATTTTTCCTGCTCCACTCTATACTCCACCAATAAATACTTACCACGTATTCACCTAATTAATTAAATATTATCATTATTGACTTATTAATCCTACAGTTATTAATTAATAGTATCACGTGGCAAGTATTTATTGGTGGAGTATAGAGTGGAGCAGGAAAAGTGGGACAGAAGATTTGAACTCATATCTATTGCCTTTCATATTTTTACAAATAGATGTTAAGGTTTTTTCCCTTTAGATTTGGAGTAGAGTTTCTTTTCTCTAAATCTCAAAGGAGAGAAGTGTAATTACCTCAAAAAGATTTTATGTTTTTATTATTACAGCACTTGTAAAACTATAAATTTGGGAGTAATGCAGTTTAGTCAAATGGAGAAACCTAATATAAGAATAGTAATTAACACAAAGAATGTTCATGGAACAATGCAATAAGTCTAAGGACATGATATTTTTTCACAACTTTAGGAATCGATAGTTAAAAAAAAAGGCTTTTCACAATTATTGACGCAATATATTGTAATTGATATATAATAAAAAAGGCGTCAATAATAAATTCAATGGAAAGTGATATCATTCCAATCATATATTAACTTACCAATTTAACAAATTTTGAAAAAATTTATATATGGAAAAAAATTTCTCATCTATCATTACTCCCAAAAAATGGTAGAACTAGGATTCTATTTATGTTGATAAGATTAAAACATGAAAGAAAAAAAATATCCAGATCAAAACAAGATACTCATTACAAGAATTTTAAATAAGATTACCATTTGAAGTGCACATTTATGAAATAGAAATATCTAAAATTATTTAGTAGAATAAATCACAATTCCATAATATCAGATATTGTAAAAAAATTTCTAACATCTCTTTTATCAAAAGTTTCATATATGCGGTCTTAGTTTTTCCTGAGTAGATAACGAAGCATCTGCTAGAAATTTTTTTTTTTTTTTTTTTTTTTTCATTCATTTTTACCTTTTATACGTTCTTAATATATTCTTTTTAGATATTAAAACCTTTGTCTCTTTCTTGTTGATCATAAAAAGAATCGATTTAAGGGAGAGATGTAATATGATATAAACAGAATTTGTTTTATTTAATTCATCGAATTATTATTATACAAAAGGCTTAAATGAAGTTTTTTTTTTTTTTTTTTTTCAGATTAGTGAATGAGTGGTTAGACAATATAAGCTTGATACATGTGATGTCCTGTTATCAGTTTTGAATGCATAACAGGTATAGGAACAGATTGACAATGACCATAAGCACAATACAGGAAGTAGGCACGCAAGCAGTTGTCGAGTTGATCATGGCCAATGATGGCCTTATGTCCACGGCCACTTAATTTTATCATTAGACCCATGCCTGCAAATGGAAATGGATTCGGACTCATACCAAAGTATAAACAGTGAGTCCATTTTTTGGTGGGTATGTCGAAGGTGTATCCCACACTAAAAGGACCACAAACAGAGATCTTAGAGTCCATCACTACATAATCGAAGCAAGCACGAGCATCGTCGTGCCATGGGGCAAAACAGGGGGATTTTTTAGAAAATAACTACAAAACCCAAACAATATTATTAGTTAGCCAACGTTTTAAACATACATTTCTAACAATTCGACTTCAGAAGAGTCGATTTTACTGTTCATATCGCCTATTTTTGTGCCACATAGATAAAGAAATTGAGTCCAGTGGACTCATATCTTATACACAGAAAACGACTTCAAAGAAGTCGTCTTCCGTGCAAAGAAAACGACTTCAGAGAAGTCGTTTTCTGTGCAAAGAAAACGACTTCTCTGAAGTCGTTTTCTTTGCGAAATCCCAGCGACCTGCAAATAGCCTCAATCCAAAGAAATCCCAGCGACCCAGACCTGCAAATAGCCTCAATCCAAACCCAAAAAAAAACGAAACCCAAACAGGAATGACAAATCCAAACCCAAACGAAACCCAAACCCACGAATAACAAATCTGATTTGATCTGATCTCGAAATGGAGTCATCGTCGATGTTTGTGGAACTGGAAGACTTCGGTCAGACGGACCTGACTCGGCGGATCCGTGAGGTTTTGTTGAACGCCAACTTAGAGGGTACGACGGTGCTGGAGCTCATTCAGAACGCCGACGATGCAAGCGCCACCACCGTCCGACTCTGCCTGGACCGCCGTCCCGCCTATGCCCAGCTGTGGATCCCAGTAGCTGTAAGTAATTTGGAGTCTCATCTGAAATACAAGGTTGATTCAGTAGAAAACGACTTCAGAGAAGTCGTTTTCTTTGCACAGAAGACGACTTCTCTGAAGTCGTTTTCTGTGTATAAGAAATGAGTCCAAAGGACTCGATTTCTTTATCTATGTGACGCAAAAATAGGTGATATGAACAGTAAAATCGACTCCTCTAAAGTCAAATTGTTAGAAATGCAATATGTTTGAAACGTTGGCTAACTAATAATATTGTTTGGGTTTTGTAGTTATTTTCTAAAAAATCCCGGCAAAACAGCAAGTTTGATTACGGTTGAAAAATGGAGGGGGAGGGAGAGGTGACCACTGTTGGGTGGATAGGTCAAATACCTCAAAAGAAGGGCTGGGCAACTCCTCAAAGGGCTCGAGGGGAATGCCAGCGAGAGCATGGAGCCTGCCCTCAATTTCCACCAATAGGGGGTTAGATTTCCCAGCGCTTAGACGTTTCAGAGAAAAATTGTTTTTCCTGTTGTTGTTGTTCTTCATCTTCTTCTTCTTCTTGTTTATGTTCTGGAATTCAGGCTTGGGATCCAGAGCTGGGTTGGTTTCCAAGGTGAAAATCCAAGTGCTATATTCAGAACTCATGTCAGGAAAGATTAATAAGCCACCGGCTAGAATAATTTTGGAGCCCATAACACAACAATTCATAGCGTCGGGGAGACCATTACCCCCAAGAGTTGCGAATCTATTCCATTTCAATTCTAAATATGAATTGCATCCTTCTTGTTCCTTGGAACTGGAACTTGGACTGGCACTGGAACTAGAATTAGAAGTGGAGATGGTTGGGTATGAAATTGGTGTTAATGTTGAGGAGGGTAAGCTGCAAAGGGTGACACTGTCATTGTCGCTGGAGCTGCCGCAGCCTTTGGATTTGGATTTAGATATGTATTCAGATGGTAGAAGTTGGCTCAATTTGATAGAATAGATTATGTATGAAGGGTAGCCTTTGCAAACAGAGACACACGCGTACAGAGACTTGCTACCATCTACTTCCTCTGATGGCAGTCCAGGTCCGGACAAATCCACCGCCATAGCCATGGCCAAACCCTAACAATTCATACAAAAAATACAATAAGTCCGATTGCACTTGTACATAAGAAATTAAACCCTAATTAGATACACACAAAAATTTTCTATAAATCCGATTAGAAAGATGCTCAATCATATGAAATTTAATACAAAACCACATATATATATATATATATATATATATATATATCAATAAATCTTTCTTTTTTAAGATCACACACAAAATAAACCTTTCTTTATAAAAGAATCAGGGTAGACAGGAAGCGAAATTGAAATTTTAGAACAGTTAACCTATTGTTAACAATATAAAGTGAGAGAGAGAGAGAGAGAGAGAGAGAGAGAGAGAGAGAGAGAGAGAGAGAGAGAGAGAGCAAGATGGAATAGTATGTATATTGTGTGTAAAAAATAATGTACAATAGAGAGCCTTATATAGGCTAGGTATGTGTGCAATATAAGTAGTATGAGTAAATTACAAATACAGTAGTATACTGGGCTAAACCCAATGGGCTAATCTAGTCTAAGCTATATACTAACATCCCCCCTCCAACTCGAGGTGGCAAGGAGAAAGCAAACTGAGTCTTGGTTTCAGCAGGCTGGTCAGCTGTTAACAATATAAAGTGAGAGAGAGAAAGATTGAATAGTCTGTATATTGTGTGTAAATAAAAATGTACAATAAAGAGTCTTATATAGGCTAGGTATGTGTGCAGTACAAGTAATATGAGTAAACTACAAGTTCAGTATATTGGGCTAATCTAGTCTAAGCTATACACTAACACTTGTAATAGAAGTTTTGAACATCGTTAATGGCCAAGGATGATACGAGAGAAACTCTGAGATTTTGTGTGTGTGTGTGTGTGTGTTTTTTTTTTAAAAGAGAGAGAGAGAGAGAGAGAGCCGATGAAGGGGTGCTGAACCCAAATAAATAAGAAAACCGTGATTGTGGTCAAATAGGAATCTACTCCTAGTCCTACTAGTACTAGGTAGTATTGGTTCAAAAAAAAAAAAGTACTAGGTAGTATTATTTCTTCTTTGATTTAAAAAAATTAATAATATTAGATTTATTTCAATCAATGTGTCGTAGCTTGCAAGGAATCACTGCCATTGAAAGTAGAGGTGATCATGGGTCGGGTTTGTGCCCAATTCGCGACCGACCCGATCAAGTCAATTTAAAAATTTTCAAACCTGCCGTCGACCGGTTAGAGACTCAGGTCAAATCGGATGGTTTTTCGCTGGAAGGTGATCGGGTCTCAGTCGGAGTCGGATTTGGCCGAAACTCACTGGATTTGGCCCAAAATGGGGCAAATCTGATCGAAATTCGACGAATTTGGCTCAAAACTGGCCTTTTATGGTAAGATCTCGTCGAATTTAGGCGGATCTCGAAGAGATCTCACGGGATCTCGACAAGATCACGCCGGATCTCAACGAGATCTCGCTGGATCTGTCAAGAATCGACTGAGAAAATGTATAGGCGGTGGAGGTCAGCGGCCTTTTTGGTGGTAGAATCGGTCGAATCGGTTGAAATCGGGTTTAAATGAAAGGACCCGCCAACCGACCCACCAGAATCAGATTGGGTACCTTAGAACCCGTTGCCAACCCGTCACCGGAGTCGGATCGGGTTATCGGGTTGTTTTGGACAGGCTTAATTGAAAGAACAGAACGTGCGCAGAATATATATTTTTTATTTTTATTTTAAATGAAACGCGTAGAGTAGAGTTTGTGACGGGAAGAGTTTTTTTTTTTTTTTTTTTAGGCAAGGTTTTCGAACCTCCCTCTTTGAATATCTCTCTAAATACTTAGGGCCCGTTTGGTAATATTGTTCTAGTAATATTGTTTAAGTGTTATAAAAATACGTGTGAATGAAAAAGTGTTGTGAAATTACACGTGTTATGAAGTTTAAATAACAAAAACTGTTATTCAAACAACATTACCAAACACCTTTGAATATTTATTTGACTCTTCTTTTGAGTATGTACAGTCCTCCGTCCAACATACTAAGTTATTACAAGAAGGAATCCTTGAGATGACCTCAAAAGGTTTCGAAAAGTTAGTAATAATCTTTTTAATTTTCAAAATGACTCCTAATTTAATTAACTTACCATTATTCCTAAAATATAAAATGAAATTAAGACCGTAAATCTACCCAACATTCATTAAAAAAAGAAAATTCCTAGTTCCCACTACCCCATGTTCTTTAAAAAAAAAAAAACTAAAACTACCCCGGTTCCAAAAAAAAAAAACATTATCACATTCCCACATTCTATATATATATATATATAACTTCCTAGAAAAAAAACTTCTCCTTTAATTTGTTCTTCTCTTCTCCTTTTCTCAAGGTTGTGGAATGCATAAGGAAAAACTCTAATAACATTAGATCCCATAAACTCCAAACCCACAATATTTGTTTAGTTTCTTTTTCATTCTTACATACTATTTCTAACCGACATTATCTTATTGCACACTCATTGTTTCATACGTTGAATTCTTCTTAATAGTCAAACTTTTTTATTATTATCAAAAGTGGTAAGTTTTTTAACAAAAATTATATACTATTTTCTTAATTGAATTGTATATCGTTACTTTCTCAACTACATATATTGTGAATGGGTAATTTTTCAACCTTCTATAATGTGTGAACTATATGAAAGGTGTTATAGAAAATTTGGTTATGAATGAGAGAGAAAAAGTTACACCCTTACCTCAAATACAAGAACTCCTTGAACTTTGATTTGACCATTCCCTTTAGTCAATCTAATCAAAACGTAACCAAAAGGTTAGTAAGCTTAAAACTCGAAGGTCAAAACCAAAATAGATCCCAATCAAGTAAACTTTAACTTGAGGATGTTTTAAAATAAAAACTCTCTTTAATTCATTGTTTTCTAGTGAATTCGGCGTTTTTTGGGGAAAACAATCTTAGGGCCTTTTATAGTGATTAGAAAGGGGTGTAAGGCAGCTCCCAGCCAATGTGGGATTAGCTCTACATGCATTTTACATCAAAAACTTTCCTTACAAGTATTCTGAAAGCCTACATGTGCGCACATGTTCTGCATGCTCGAAGTGTGCATGCATACTTAGGGTTCCTATAGGTTTTTCTTTCACCAAAACATTCTTCATGTTAAAGATTAAAGACTTATAAGATTGGACCTTACATTAGCCCTAGGCCTTCGAGTGATATCGTCATTGAGGAACGAGGGCTCAAGTTGTAAAGGGTACAAAATGAAGTGTTTACAAGTGTGACACTTAATTAAATTTGAGTCGTCATCAGGTCTTAAATTTCTTTCATTTAATAACTTAACATCAATTATTAAATATACTCTTTATCTTTAAATGTGCTCTTGTCTTTGTTGAGGTATAAATTTTCGGGCCCTAATTTCATTAGCCCACTCACCAAAAAGTACCCATACAAGCTCATAAACTATTTTGGGCCCACATAAATATTTCTCACATATTACCCAAATATTCTCCATATTATTACCCAACTTGGGCTCCCACAAATATTCTCCATGTAAGCCCCATAAATTATCTTGGCTCTCTCACAAATATCACCCATTGTATCTCACATATTATCCAACTTGAGTTTTCACCAAAATACTTATCACACTACTACCAAAATTGGGCCACAAAAGTATACTGTCTCCACAAAAAAAGGCCCAAACTCACTTACCTTGTGGGCAAAAGCCCAAAAAGCCCAACAAAACTCTCTTACAAAGCCCGTTGCTACACGACATCTCTAAAAAGCTCATTGCTACACAGCACTCTTACAAAGTCCATTGCTACACGGCAATATTTTTACAAAATCTCAAAAAGCCCAAATGTTATTTTGGTACCTATTTACAAAAGCCCAAATGTTATTTTGGCACCTATCTACAAAAGCCTAAATATTATTTTGGCAACTATTTACAAAACTCAAATACTATTTTGGCAATTACTCATATAAAGCCCAATATTACTTTGGCACCTATTTATAAAACGCCAAATACTATTTTGGCAAAATAATTACATATAAAGCCCAATATTATTTTGGCACATATTTACAAAGCCCAAATACTATTTTGGCACCTATTTATAAAAGCCTAAATACTATTTTGGCAAAAATAATTACATTATGCTCAAAGCCCAGAACTATTCCTTGGCAAAAACATATTTTCATATACTAAAGTCCCTAACTCATAGGAAATATAAATTACTCATCTTTAAAAAATACTTCTTTATGGGAACTATGCTTATTTCTTTCCATACTCAACCAACTACAAAAGCCCATGTATATCACTCATGGCAAAACTATTCATTTTGTAGGGATGGACAAGCCCAAAAGAAGCTCAAAGGTCCAGCTGAGCCAGCTCAGCTCACATGCAAATCTCAACAGCTAAAGCTCACGTGAGCTGTCAAGTCAAATTTTAACACAACCTTACAGCTAGGGCCCATTACCATCAGTTCCAGCTTGTCAAAATCAGATCAGAAGAGGACACGTGTCCAGCAAGGGTTAAACCCTTCCTTGCCAAGCTGATTTTCATCATTTCTTATGTGACACAAATCTGAGGTGACATGACATAAAGCTGGGAAGCTTCAGCCAGCTATCTTCCCTTTCTTCTTCAACCCATTCAGTCAAAGACTAAAGGCAGCCATAACCAGACCATGAAAGCTTCTGGAATAACTTGAAAACAGCTCATTATCATCCCAAAAAAGTGTACTTTCTGGTTCATGGACCAAGCACATGAACCCAAATGGGGAAATTTAGGGAAATGTGGTTTGGAGGGCACCAAAGGGGTCTCTAGCAGAGTTCCAAGCAAAGGGCTCTAAGGTTGACACCTGGCTTGAGATGATGCAATCTGCCCTAGGGAGCTCTGATTCTAGCAATAGCAAAAGCAAGATCATTAGCCTAATACATGCTCTAATCCCACCAGCTGAGGACAATCAGCATTTAATGCTAAGTCAGAACTCTAGCTGCCATTACCTAAAACAACAAAGAACATTCTAAAGTTGAACTTACCACTCTTAGCCAAATCCGAGGAATGATCTCCAAATATTTTCTGAAGATTGAGGATGATTTAGTAGAAATTATTTGCTAATTACCCCCTCAAACTCAACTATAAATGGAACTCTCCACTAATACTTCAACGGGGACCAACAACACCAATATACGGACCAAGAGAGAAGAACTCTCTCAAAAACTTCTCTATTTCCCTCTCTCTAATTTCCTTTAAGCTCTTAGTGAGGTTCTGAGCCTTTGAGTTCTTAGTTTCAAGCTTAGAAACTAAGTTCTTTAGCCCCTAGCTCACAAATACCCCTCACACCTCAACTTTTAAGCTCTTATCCATCTCCAGTAGAAAGCCCTAGCAGCTTCACTAAATACACACTCTCACTCGCTACTCATACTACCTAAAAATGACCCTCACTGCTCACTACATATACTATATCCATGAGCATGCCCTGAAGGTATAATGATCTTGTTGCGCTAGCTGGAATCTCTCTCTCTCCCTTCATCTCACACCAAGTTTCCTCATTATTTGTTGTGATGGAACCTATGGTATTTGTTAATTCATTTACTATTGAAGGTTATGATGTAATCGTTACTATAGAGTTTTTCCCTCATGTTATTGTATTAGATGACTCTTCTCCATTGGAACCAAAGGATGATGATTTTGAAGATGCAGATGCTTTCCTTAATCTGTAAAATAATTAACGATAGCCTTTGGGCCATGCTTCAAGCCCATTGTCGAGTTTCAATCTAGGCCCCCAACCCAATATAAATCTCATTTGTCGGAAGGAAGATTTTTCTGCCCCCGATAGTCTTTTAATGTGCTCTTCAATCAATTAACTTATATTTCCTTAAATATCAAATTAGTTTGAATTCAAATATTCAAGTTTCTTAGGAATGACCATAAAATTAAATAAGTCATCAATTGTTTTGTTCTTTCCTAATCAACTTTTAAATTCAAATTCAACTATTTTCAATATATTAGGCAATATGATCTATTGATTGTCAACTATTTTGGAATTAAAACCCTTAAGCCTTTTAGGAAAGATTTGTAATTAATACCTCATTAATTATTTGTCTTTTCCTTAATTTTTAGGCTTCTGACCAGAGAACGCATATGCATTCACATGGGTGCGTACACATCTATACACACATGTACTCACTCTTTGTAAGCCTTTTTAAAATCAACTTACAAAGTGTGCTTACGCATCTAAAAAGAAGCTTGCGCGCTCTTTGTAAGCCTTCTAAAAATTAGGCTTAAAAAATGGATCATAGGCTTGAAAATGGATTTTGGGCTTAGGCTTGGTTTCTTGGGTCATATTTTGGGCTTTGTTAAGCCATTGGGCTCTACACATGGCACTGAACATTTTGGTAGCAATTTGATTTCTCGTCATTGGACTGGAGAGCTTAGATTTAGGTTGGAACGAAATAGGGTGTCTACTACATTTCTAAGGGAATGGGGGCCACCACCCCATCAAAGATTGAAGTTTTGGGGCCCAAAACTGAAGTTCTAAAGTTCTAAAACACACCATTCGTGCGCATGGTCATGGGTACACGTGCATGCTTCCAAACACAAGTGTAGAACCCTAAATTTGATTGCATTGTTGGCCCAATTTAAAACGGTCATAACCCACTCATTTTAAATCCAAATTATGTAAAATTTATGTTCAAATTGAAGTACAAGATGCCTAATTCCCAAGTTATAGCCAAAATAGTGAGAAAATGTCGTGTTTAGCATCATTTTCAATGTGATTTGAATACTTTTGAATTGTAATTACCTCCAAACTATTGAGAACTCTTAAATTACCCTTGGTTGACATATGTCAAGATCATCATTTGGATAGGGGACCAAAAGTTATTAACAGGTACAAAATGAAGTATCTATAATAACCAATATGACTGATTTCTAAATTTTCATTGATATTTTTAAAATGGGTTTTAAAATATCAATGAAACTTTTAGGAAACTTTTATGTTAGTGAACCATTTTAGGAAATTTTTTATGAAAAAAAAAAAAGAGTGATTTAACTGCTTTGACAATTTTTTCTATTCCCAATAAAAACTTTTCCAAAATTGATGGGCAGACATTAACTGGACCCTTTAAAAATTATTGTGTTATGTTATTTATCATTAGACCAAGACACCAATCAGTTTTTTAGTATAGGCGGGGATTGAATCCTAGATTTCATATTCTACCATCAAAGACTTTACCAGTTGAGCTAATTGAAACCCATAAGATTAAAATTGTTAATTATATGATTAATTTTTTTTTCTTTTTAAAAGGATGACAATCACTTATCGATATATTTCTTGATTAAACCATTAATTTCTATTTAAACTCCAATAAATATATCTACCAACTTCATAAAATCTAAGATGGCATGATAATTCAAAAACAAATATCACATGGAAACACTAACGAGAAATTACCACAAGTATTTAGTAAAAAAGGATAGCATGTTTCTAAAATAAAATAGCATATTGCCTAAAGATGATGTGCACGACTGCTTTGTGACTTTTTCTATCTTGGTTGCGTGTGTCTAGTATTCGTTATTTATAATTCCAGTCTATAAATACAAAGGCTAGGCCATTTTGTAATTGTATTCTGATTATGTAATGTATTATAAACGTGGTTCAAAACACTAGTATTACTATTTTTATGTGTGTTCTAATAAGTATTACTATTTACTCAAAAAAAAAAAAGGTCCTCATAACCATAGCGCGCAATATCAAAAAACTCCATCACGACATTAAAGGAAGCACCTATACGAATACGGGTATGGCAAGACAAATTTTTTTGAAAAAGTAGAATATGATACGGCATGGATGTATGTGTGTGTGTATATATATATTAATTATTAAATTTATTTTTGTTATTATTTTTATATATAGTTGAGAATTTATTTTTCATACAATATTAAACATATATCAATTTAAGAGAAATAATAAATATTTTATTTTTCTATATTATTAATAATTTTTTATCAAATTAAGAGTAATAATGGATAATAAAACAAATTCATTACTATTAAAAGATGTTCAGAAATTAGAATACAAATAAATATTAAAGATATATATTAATTTTTAAGTGGAATATTATTATTAAGAGCATGAATATTTTCTTTGTTTTGTGAAAGGGCATTCGATTCCTACTGTTCTCGTGTTCCAGCTGTATCTTGCATTTTTTTTTTTTTAAACTGACACTACTGGGACATGCATGCAGAATTGTTTGAGGAGTATTAAGTGTCCAACACAGGTACGACACTCCAAATGAAGTGCCCATGCTTTCTAGGGAGAACATTTCAAGTTTTCTACTTGCAAAACAAATGCGGTTTTGGATTCAGCTGGCGGAATTCTACTTGATTGATCCTCCTCCTTCCTTTCAATTCCCAAGCCTTAAAATTTTGCATCTGCACGAAATAACATATATTCTTTTGCTCTATGATCATAAAATTGGTTCGTCGGACATCAAATTACGACAAACATTCAAGTATTATGATTTCCCAATTTCCATATGGAAAATGCAGTTTTTGAAACTTTTAAGGCTCAAACTAGAATTTTTTACATGTAAATTGAGATCGATCAAGGTACGGTATCGAAAACGTACTTAGATTGCAGAAGAGAAAAGGTGGTGAACAGGGTGAGTGGTGTTTAGAGCTCCATTAGTGACTTGGTTGAGTTAGAGTGGAGCTGGCAATTTTCATGTGGCAAAAATTTGTTAGTCCAATTAGTCATATTACAGATTTACAAGGGTTTTATGTATGTAAATAAATAAATGGCTGATGATATCGTCATCAATGATGACAATATCGCCAAGGGACAAACCCATAGCTTTTTTAGATTACCCGACAATAAAGGAATTCTAGACTCCACTCCCTGTCATGAACTCTGATCCAAGAAGTAAGAACTCGCTGATTAAACCTTGTGTCTCAAGGTGACATAAGGTTCCATACGTATATACTACCTTGAGTAGGCTGCCTCCATTTAGAAGATTGCATTGCAAATAATTATTGGTTTCTTTTTGCCATAGTAGCCAATGCTCATGGAAGTTCACATACCTTCCTCGGCAACTCATAACCCATTCAGGTAGCAACTCGTACACTTCTAATCCTAGCAGCAATTTGTATTCTAAATGAAGCACCTTAGGAAGAATTAACTATAACCCAGGTAATCTCCTCACACCAATGAACTAACTGGAGTACAAAAATGAAGTCGTAGTCTGTTTAATTTGTATATGCCAAATGCCAAGTATACAAATGTAAGGTAGAAATAGAAATTGCAATATCAATAGTTGAATTAAAAGGCGAGATATGATATGCAGAAAAATATACACCAAAAATTTGATTGTGTGAAAGATTGCCATATACCACAATTTTTTTTTTTTTTGTTTCTTCGAAAGATTTCTCTTCGGAGGCCAGTGCCTTTTATCATGACTTAGGTCTTTCGCATAACTTGATCCCTAAGAAATTACTTTGGTCTTTTTCCCTGTTACAATCACAATGGTATTATTGAACTTGTTCATATAGTAAGGCACAGATGCACTACAAATTTGAATGATTAACAATGGTATGTATCAAAAGTAAGGATGATGCACTGTAATGGTCAAGGATAAGTCAGCTACTAGAGCAGAGGATTGAAATTCTCATGTCACCAGTTTAAATATGGTTTCTGGCATATAATGACATGCACAATACTAGATATGTCAACATAGATCCTACATAATTGGTTTTCACCCTTTAAAGACTATGACTGTAATAGAACATCTATAGACAAACGGATCACCCTATGATGAACTAATGGCTATTGAGAATGAATCAAATTTGATGGTTGTATTTCTCAATCTTAAGATTGAGGAAAATTGATCATTCATAACTACTAATAAAAGATTCCTCAAACAGTTATGGATGAGTAACCCTTTTATTGAAATTAAATGATCTTAGATATATGCAAGGTAAATAAAATTTAAAAAAGAAAAATGAAAGAACCCGAAAGTCTACCATTATACCTATAGTAATTGGCCAGACTATTGCTATACATAACGAAAAGAAAATAGGTAAGAACATCATTTTCAGTGTATATAATTAAGGCAGCAACCAAAAAATCTCTGGGTATCAAATAAAAATAGATTCTATACCCCATAAAATTTGTGAATTATTTAATTTTTGCTAAGCATTTTGGGACTTGTATTACTCTTTTAACAACTAGGATAAAAATTTGTACAATAGGATATATTTCACTAAGAGGAGCCCACAGCTCTTAATCCACACCTAATTGCTCTTTTCTGTCTTTCATTTGTATTTTTCAATTACTAATTCATAATATGTTTGTTTGGCTTAGATTTAGGAGTTTCACTTTCTGTCCCAAGTTTATTTATAGCAAAAGTAAAACATTACAGCTCAATGTTAAAGCATCCAACTAATTTTCATTTTATGAACAGAAGAATATATTGGCATCTATTTAGGAAGCACAAGACACTACACAAAATATGTTTCTAAAGCATAAAAACAAATTACTGCTAATTGACCCAAATAACTTGCCAACTGAAATAAGAAACCTGCTATACTTGATCCACACCTGATATCTTTAGGATTTGCTAGCAGTTCCTTTAGCTGGTAGCTATGAAGCACGAGTGCGTTTCGGGACTCGGGTGCGGGTGTGGGTGCGGGTGCGGGACTCGGCAATTAAAAAATTATTAAAAATATTTTTATTTATATTTTTAATATATTGCTAAGCATACTTTTTTATATAATAATAATAATAAAGTTTTTGACACTTGAATTATTGACAGAGGTATTAAAATAGATGAAGCTTCTCATAAATAATAAATAAATAAAAAGACGTGACTTAGCTCAAAAATAAAATAAATGATATATGTAGTAAGTATTAAAATAGGTGTAGCTTCCTATTGAAAAAGAAAAAAAAAGGGGTAGATGTGGCTCTCATGTGTTTGGTTAGAGAGGCGTGAGAGCCACAAAGAAAAAATAAAGCTTTTTTATCTCCTGGGACAAAGAAGCAGAGCTCTTCAAAAAAAGAAAAGAAAAAAAGAAACAGAACAAAACTCACTCAAACGAAGCAAAGAAGAAGAAGAAGAAGAAGAAGAAGAAGAAAGAAGTTAAGGCCGGCGAAGAAGAAGACGAAGAAGCAAAGAAGAAGAAGACGAAGAACAATGAGCCGGCCGATTTCCTTTTTCCGGTATTTTCGGTTTTCGGTTTTAAGTTTTTTTTTTTTTTTTTTTCCTTACCGGCCAATTTCCTTTTTCCGGCCGAAACACACCGATATTCGGCCAATACGGCCTAAATAGGCTCGATTTGAGCCGCGTCGGCGCGAGTCGAGGAATCCACGTGGCAGGATGCGGCCCGATGCGGCACAAACGCGCGGTCAGCGGCGTCCCTCCCGCGTCGCCGCGTCTCGCCGAGTCAGACACGGGTGCGGCTCCTCTGGAGTCGCGTCCGTGCATTCTAGGCTGGTAGCTACTGGGAACATATTTAAGTAGATACTGCCAAGCCAACAAATTATAAGTAGGATAAATGCTAGACATCTACATCAACAAAGAAAAAGTCTTGAGATAGATGGAAGCATACATTAAATTCCTGTGGATTTTCCAATTTATCAATGATTGCTCTGACCAGTTTGCTTACATCAGCTTCAGGATTATAGGCATATTCCTTTATAAAGTCTCCTGTGAACACTATATAACTGAAATATTTACAAAATATTGTTAATTATATATCAGTGTATATAAGCAACAAGTTCATAATCAATCATAGTTACCTTTGGAAAAAAGAGAATAATGATTTGCTATTATCAACCACTGGATCTTGGCTCACTGACCTCAAGTTTCGAAATCTAAATTGATTTTTTAGAAAATGTGATTCCAACCCCTACAATAGAGAAGAAGATAAATAACACTCAACTAAGGTTTTTTTTTTTTTTTTTTTTTTTTGAGAAACACTCAACTAAGTTCAATGGGGGGGGAAAGCATGTGAAACAAACCAAGCAAACAACATAAGGAATCTGGATTAGGGTTTCTGGGCAAGTGCCTGCGTACGCATGCTCATGACATGTGTGCTTGGACTTGTTCAAGAACCCTAACCTAGAAACCCGAAACAGAAAGTAAAGCACAAACAAAAAACCTAGTTCTAACTATCTAGCATGCTCAGAACACAACAGAATTATAAAACTAACCTAAGCATACATATAAAAACCTAAACTACAAAAACAAGTAGGATTAAAACTAAAAAGAAAGATAGAAAAATGAAAAAAAGGAAGAAAGAAAGAATACCTTAAAGAAAAAGCTCCTAGGATTGATTTTTTACTGTTCCCCTCAGTCAAATTTATTACAATTCAATAAAACAGTTATTAGAAACTTTAAACTCAAAGGATTGGGCCAAAAAAGGTCCTAATCAAATAAAAATGACTTGAGGGTGTTTTGTGAAAAACTCCCTTTTGATTTACTATTTTCTAATGAATTTTAGGTTTTTCCTGTGGGATTTCTGTGTGTTTTTTGAAAATGTACCATGTAAGGATTTTTATAATGGAAAAAATGGGGTTTGGAACGACTCCCAAATGATGTGGAATTCATTCCAAACCTCAGCTTTTATTGCAGAAAACTTGCCTTTCTTATTCTTCTGAAACCCTATCTACATACGTAAGAATGTGCCTGCATACGCATGCTTTGGCCCGCATACACAGGCTGAGGGCCATTTTGGTCTTTTTATTTTCAAAAATAGATTTTTACTCATTTAAAAGGTTATATTTTCTATTTTAACACTCCTCAAGTCAATTTGATATCTGATTAGGCTCTAAACTGGACTTAAGCCTTAGAGTTTGAGCATCATTGGGGAATGGAGGCTCGAGTCGTAAGGGGTACAAAATGCAGTGTCTACAACAAACACACATTATTTTTGTATTTATTCCCCTTTTTTATTTTTTATTTTTTTAAAAAGCAAGCATATAAAAAGAAAGCATAAAAACTAGATGCATATGCATGAAAAAGGGGAGAGAGAGATCAATCCATGGATATAACACCAATGTTTTGGTGCAAGAATTCAAAGTGTCTACCATCTAGAGGCTTTGTGAACAAATCAGCCTTTTGGTCATCAGTATGAATGAATTCAAGGGTGAGAGTACCATCTTCAACCAACTCACAAGAATGTTGAACAAGATTTTAGAGATGTTGATGGCATTGATATTGTCACAATATATAGTGAGATTCTTTTGACAAATAACATAATCAAAAAGGAGTTTTTGCATCCAAAGAAGTTGGATACAACAACTACCAACAACAATGTATTCAACCTCAGCAGCGGAGAGAGAGATGGAGTTCTATTTCTTGCTCATCCATCAAACAAGGTTATTACCTAAGTAAAAACACCTTCCAGAAGTACTTTCCTGGTCATCAACATTCCCAGCATCTTTATCATACCATACTCCAAAGTTACTGGTGGTCTTAACATATTTGATAATACGTTTTACCATAGTACTTTGAGATTCTTTAGGATTAGCTTGATATCTAGCACACACTCCAACACTGTAGATAATGTCAGGCCTACTAGCAATAAGGTAAAGAAGACTACCTATCATGCTTCTATACAATGAGGGATCAACACTTTTTCCTAACAAGTCAACAGTAAGTTTAACATTTGGACTCATAGGTGTTCTGATAGAGCTAGCAGACTTTAAACCAAACTTCTTCACAAGATTTTTAGCATATTTAGATTGAGAGATGAAAATACCTGAGTCACTTTGACGAATCTGCAATCCAATGAAGTAGTTCAATTCTCCAATTATGCTTATCTCGAATTCAGTTTGTATCATGCTTGAAAAGGTGTGAGCCAAGTCATCTTTTGTAGATCTAAAGATGATGTCATCTACATAAACTTGAGCTATGACCAATTCTCCATCAACTTTCTTGATGAACAAGGTTCGATCAGCTTGTCCTCTTGTGAAGCCATTTGACACCAAATATTCAGTGAGGTGATCATACCACGCTCTCGGTGCCTGTTTTAATCCATAAAGTGTCTTTTTAAGGTAAAACACATGATCTGGAAAGTGTGGGTCAATAAACCCTTTGGGCTGAGGTACATAGATTTCCTCTTTGAGAAAACCATTCAGAAAAGCACTCTTCACATCCATTTGATATAACTTGAACTTCAAGTGATAGGCCAATGCAAGTAAGACTCTTATGGATTCAATGCGAGCAATAGGTGCAAAAGTGTTATCAAAGTCCACTTCTTCTAGTTGATTGTATTTTTGGTCCACTAGTCTAGCTTTGCTGTGAATGACATTTCCTTCCTCATTAGTCTTGTTGCGGAATATTCATTTTGTGTCAATGATGTTCACTCCCTCCGGCCTAGGTATCAGTGTCCAGACATCATTCCTTTGAAATTGATGAAGTTCATCATGCATGGCTTCAACCCAGCTTTCATCTTGAAGTTCAATCTTGGCAGGTTCTACTTCATGCTTATTTGTTAAGTCATCAGGTATGGCCTTTTTTTTGATTTTATAGCCACGTGATTTTACCCTTGCCTTTATCTTTTTGACACGTATGCCCTTCTAAAGGAAAAATTTGAGATAGTCTAGTCTTCTTCTACTCACAAATAGACATTTTCCAATAATCATCAATAGAGCTTTCAAATAACATTTAGATTTGCATGTTTTGAAAAACTTAAGCATATAAAGTTTAGAAATGCAAGAGATATTTGAAGAAAAAGATCTTTTCATGCAATTTGATTCCATAATAACACGGGTCAATGATCACACATCAAAGATTAAAACCTAATAAGAGTGTGCACACTCTGATACCACTTGTTGGGTTAAGATAACTTGACTCCAGTTAATTAATTCAATTATCCAAGTTGATTAATTAGGTTCAATTGCGTGCAAATCGTGGAGACACCAACAAATCACCAAAAATACTAACTGTAGTGGAAAATAAAATTGACATGGTAATTTGTTAACAAAGAGGGAAAACCAATGCAAAAACCCTACCAAGTGATTTTAAGGTCATCACTCCCAAGAATCCACTAGTCAACAATCAAGTGGTTACAAGTGTAAGAAATCTTACCAACTACCTTAACCTATCCTGAAATACCAATCTACAATTGAACTTTCGCTCTAGTACTCAATTAGACTTGATCTTGTAGTAGCCTTCTTTCCCTTGATGCACAAAACTCTAATTTGTGACTAACTTCTTAGCACTGATCCTAGTACGTGACTAACTCCAACAACTTGAATGGTTGTTGTTGGCTGCAAAGTTCTTCACTTTATTAACAATGAAGATCAAGAAGCACTTGGTTATAAAACTCAACGGCGTACAAACGCAATAGCTTCTTATGGAGAAATTAAGCACTTGGTCACTGTATCTGTATATGACGACTTTTAAAAAGAAATTTATATATGTCTAGGGTTGTGAGAAAAGAAACCCTACACATACACATAAGCCCCCCCCGCGGCCGCCACCACCGCCCCCTTTTAAAGTTTGTTCACATGCTTGTACCTCTGTCTCACATGCTTTTTTGATATCACATGCTAGATTAGGGTTTTTCTTTCATTCTAATACCATGTCATTCATTCACATGCCCATTCATCAATGCCATAGGTGTTGTATTGCTGAAAGGGAAGTAAAGGGTAAATCATTCATTAGAAATGTCCATGCACTTGTGTTTTGGTTTTATTTTGATGATATGATGAAACACGCTTAGATGTATGATTAGGGTTTCTAATGTGTTAATGCTTGGTTTATGATATGTGTTATGTTTGATGATATGCTTGCTACCTTGTTTTAGATGTATGATAGGGTTTTCACATGCTAGATGCATGCTAGGGTCTTTTTTGTGTGTTTGGTTCTCTTTCACTTTAGTATAGGTATGTATGTGTTTTGGGATGAATGATGCCATGTTGTATGTTAGACGCATACTAGTGTATGTGAGTTTAGGATACTAGTGTTGAGGTGGTTTTTAATAAGGTTGTTGATACTAAAAAAATACAACATTAAAACAAATGTACATCGCTTGGAAATAAGGGTTAACACATATAAAAATAATAAAAAATCACGTGAGTCCAACACCCAGTAAATCAAAGACTACCTATAAACTAGTCTGCCATTACCTATAAGAAATGACTAAAATGAGAAAAATAAGGAGCTATAGGAAAGGTGGGGGCAGCATTATCAAAAACTAGTTTGCGATTGTATGAAATAAAAAGGAGATAAAGGCTGAAAAGGTTGCCACGGTAGGAACAAAAATAATTAAAAAAATTGAAAAGGTGAAAAGTGGGTAATGGCATGAACTCGTGAAAGAAGTTAATGGTCCTAGAAAAATGCTAGTGCAGTACTACACTTTTCTTGCAGTTTTAGCCCATGAATTGATCAGTTGAGAGAAAAAAGAGGAGAAAACGGTTTCTCAATTCCTCTATAAATTAAATAGACTTCAGCAAGCAAAAAAGAAAAGAGAAGCACATAGATAGAGAAAAAAGAAAAAGAAAAGCAAAACACAGAGAGAAAAAGAAGAAGAGAAACACAAATAGAGATAGAGAGCAACAATCAGAGGAGGAACACACAGCATCAGCATTAGGTTGGGATTTTATTAGTCCCTTTATTCTCTAAATTTCTCTCTCTTCATCTTCTTCAAATCTGAATTTTTGTTTGGTAAAACAAAAAGGGTTGGGTTTCATGAGGAGTTTCTAACTCCATACATGCAGCTTTAGACACGAGTCCCTAACTCGTAATTCCCATTTGAACATTACCAAATAATTTTTTTTTTCAAGCTTTGGTTCAGTGTTTTCTCAACTAGAGTCCTTGACTCTGCCAAATAAATTCATCAAAGGAGTCCTTGACTCTACCACATTTTAATGGAGTCCTTGACTCTACCAAATTAATGAAGTCCTTGACTCTACCACATCAATGGAGTCCTTGACTCTATCCAATTAATAGTCCTTGACTCTACCACATTTTAATGGAGTCCTTGACTCTACCAAACAAATGGAGACCTTGACTCCCAAAATTATTTTAAATAAATTAGGGATTCTAATTCCTTCAAATTTCAACGTGGCTAATTCTTTGGGACTCCTAATTTCTTAATCAAGATTGGAGTTAATAATTCACAAAATAAAATGGCCATAAAAATTGATTTGAGGAAATTTTCCAATTCCCAATTCCTAAAACATGTTCATAAAAAAAATAAAATTGCTTCAAAGGAGTTTTCTTTCCCTTAATTAATTTTGGGAACCCCAATCAAAATATCATTAAAATTCCTACAAAGAAGCAAATGAAAGAAAAGGAAAATTGCTAGGACATTCAACTTCTCAAAGAGAGAATCCTTGGTTCAATTTCCAGAAAAACATGGTCCTTGACTTATCCTTGAGATTAAAATCAATTATCTCACCCAAAAACAAAATTAAGTTGATGCTTAATTAAATACAAAGTAAGAACTACGAATTGGCTTGATCCCCGTCAAGGGTACGTAGGCAACCTAAATAAATTATTAGGTGCAACCACAAATAAATAAAAACACATATCCCCTTAAACATGAAAATAAATGAACTTGTGTACAAAGACAATGTGGTTGGAATCAAAGGGTCTTCCCTTGAAACAAGGCATTGTAATTAAAAGATACATTATCTTAAATGGGCACTACTCACATCAATAAACTCATACGCCAAAAGGCTTATGGGTAAAATTATGTTTGATGAATTTGACAAATTTGACAATTCTTGTTAAACATAATTTGACAATTCTCGTTAAACATAATTTGACAATGTTTGTTAAACATAATTTGATAGTGTTTGTTAAACATAATTTGACAATTTTTGTTGGACATAATCTAACAATTATTATTAAACATGGGTTAACAATTTTCATCAACAAATGTTAAGGTATAAGACACAATGACGGAAAGCCAACCTTAGGGTTGGGTGATCTTAGGTGCCTAACACCTTCCCAAGAGCGTACCTAAACTTAGAACCCATACTCTGGTAGTAAGATCAAATGTCCTTCCTCGAAAGAACGCTATATATATGGTTTCTAGACCATTGCAAAAATTAGGTGGTGACTCCAAAATGACCCATTGTGTCCACATGTGTGTATATTGTTACTTGTGTACCTTGGATGGCCTTTGAAACAAAGTTTCTCAACTTTGTATCACTTGTAGCTTAGGTTAGCATCTCAATGCACAACTAAGTAATGTGAGCTTTGTGGCTCATTTTTGTGATGGGTATGGTAGGTTTATCATTTATCATTCATATTCATATCACTCTTTTTGACTGTAAAGACTAAAAAATCTTAAGAGAAATGCATAAGTAACAATTTCACCACTAAAACTCATCAATCATAAAACATCTATGTGCAATTCATAAAAGCCATGCTTGGTAAGGTGTAACACCTGCACAACAAAATTAGGGTGTTCAACTTACATAATTGGGTATTTTCTTTTCTCTCTTCTATATGCCCATGCATGATATGCTTAAAAAAAACTATGCAATGAACATGAAAACCAAAAAGAATCAAAATGCGTTTAATATGGTTGCAAGTGTATTTCTAGGAGATGTGAGAGTTATATGATGTACCTCGAAGGTGATAGTCTCCATCAAATAGTTATGATTATATGTGGGTGTAATTGATCTTCTCATATTGAAAGTTCAGTTGGTGTATAAAACACTAGTGAATGTATAGTCGCCAAATGCTGGCACGTGAGATGCACATAGGGGAGTTGAAAGGTCGCGCTAGCTGTCGCACTACAAGACAAAAGTCCCAGGTTGGCCAGGTCGTTATGTCGCGACTTGAACTCGCAACTTGGACAAGCCGCAAGGCCAAGCCACCAATTAACCCTGTTTGGCAAAAACTGACTCTTCATATTCCAAACACACACCACTATATATAGACCCTTATACCCACTAAATTGAAAGAGCTTCTTGAGAGAATTTTGTGAGAGAAACCCTAGAGGAAAACAAGATTGCCTCATCCCCAATCTTTACCTTAGAGACTCTACAAATTCCTCTACTCTTTTCCTCTCCATTGTCACATCCTTGAGAGGCCATTGACAAATCCTTATCTCACCACACCCACGTCTGTGAGAAGGTTCATTTGGTGCTAAGGGAAGCAGTTTGGAAGGAACCAATATACATTGGTTGATGCTATGGTATAGTAGCGGAATCCAAGAAGCTAAAGAAAAAATAGGTTCGGCGTAACCTCGTTGGAGCAAGAAGCTTGGAGGGTCTTCTGCTGTTCATGTATCCCAACTATATTCTCTAGTGGATTATTTACCGCTTGGAGGGCAGCGGAGAGGTTTTACGCCGAGGACTTCGGTTTCCTCTTCAATAATACATCGTGTGTTGTCCGTGTGTTTGCATCTTCCTTCCTTTATTTTTGCCTTATATTTACTGCTGTGGATGTGTTTATATTTAGCTTAGATTAGTTATCAATTCTGTGATTGGCTTATGTTCATGTTCCGCACATTAATTGTTTGATTATAAGTTTGAATTGATATTTTATAATTTGGAGTCTAAACATTCAAGGGTGTTTTATACCCATATTGGACTTTCATGTGTCTTCTCTAGCTTTCCAGATCCCGCAATAAGTCCGTTGCATCAACCAAATGAATTGGTCCTCTCTGAACTACTTCTTGGTGTGCTGTCGTAGGCAACCAAAAATAAAACCTATACTCCTAAAAATATATGTAGTAGTGCGAGTAAGGATCGTTCCCACAGAGAATATCTAGCCTAATTTTATGCTACGTGAACGAGGGGGGAGGGTTTGTGTATAATGAAAACAATTTTAAGAAAAACAACTAAGGAACAATTCAAATTAAAGTATCAAAATCAATCAGGAAAACAAACCTTGGTCCAAGTCAACATCCACCATCAGAATTTTACAACTAATCATCGATGCAAGTATTTATCAATTCAGACTTTGAATATTCACCGTTGGAACTATTTTCCTATCTCTCCTTAGTAGCAATTAATTAGAAAACAAGCGATCTAATTAATCCTAACTACTAAACAACCCAAGACAAGCACTAAAGATTTAATTTAGTAGCAGCCTTAAGAATTAGAGAGATCGATGAAGCTAAACAACACAAACACAAGCGGTTACATTTAATTTACTTGAGCGTTCTTCCTATGATCTAATAATTTTTGACACAGAAAATCATTAAATCTTGGTTGCTTCACAAATTAGAGAGATCAAACAATTACGGATTTGATATCTAACCTAGCAGTAGATTGAAACGAATAATAAACTAGTAGGCCTCCTAGTAATTAAACGAGACAATCATGAAAATAGGCATAGAAGAACATCCAATATTCAAAGCATAAATTGAACAATAAAAACAAATTAGATCTCACAGTTTTATTGATTTCGAGACTTCAGTTTCCTTCAACCAAGTATAAAAGTTTTAGCCACGCAAAGCCATGACAGAAAACTCAAAGGAGAAAATTAGAGAAGAGGGGAGAGAGAGGCGTGTGTTTGTCTGTGTAATTATGATTTCTCCTCCCCTTTTACACGTTAATTCCCCCTTTCCCAAGCCTACAGAATCTCCTAAAAATATTCTAAATAATAACATCCAAATTTGACTAATTAAGAAAAAATATTGAAAATAAAACAAAGTCCTAATATAACTAGGAAAGTGGTGTTTTTCAACTGGAAATTTCGTGCATCAGATCTGGAACCTTCCAAAAATAAACCACATCAGATCTGCATATTAGAATTTCAAGCAAAGGAACATTCCAGAACGTTAACAGTGCAGGTGCAGCAACTTCAAGCCCGATTTTGACCTTGATGCGGCCCGTATCTCTCAAAAGTCAAAACATGAAAGTTGTAGAGATTTGTCTTGGAGTTCCATAGCATCTTGAATCATCTCAATCGGAACTCTGATGAGAGAGTTATGCCCAGATTACGAAACAATGTCAAAGCTGTCCAGAATCACCCAATTAACTACGTTTTGCACTTTATGCCTCCATTTGCATCCTAAATCAAAATATAAGAATAATGAGTACATTTAGGCATCAAATAAATATAAAATGTTAGGACATATATGTTTTAACTTGTTTAAGAACATATGTCACTTATTTATGTATATTGGCTAATCCTTTGACAAAACGCACTCTACTTGTAATTGAGTAGTTCTAGGTGTTTTTAATACTTCAAGAAACAATGTTTCAATGTCAAGTGTTGAAGTCATCAAGTCTGTCCAAGAGAAAGCAAGCTGAAGTGAAAAGTTTTTAAAGCTCGACACCTGCTCGATAGCTACCTTGACACCTGCTATTTGTCGAGATTTAAAAATTCAGATTTCCAATCTGATTTTCTTGGGATCCGTGAATATGTTTTTGGGCCTTCTTTTCTTCTAACCCTAAACATATAAAATGATTATTTTAAGAGCCGTCTAGGGTGACACAAGTTGCATTATCATTGAGCAATTTCTGTTCAAGCAAATTGTGATCAACAGACAAAGTTCTTGACCTAGTTCATCTTCCATCAAGAAGTTATTGTGTATTTTGCACCATAGGTTTTTGTAACCAAGCATCTTCCTGCTATTCATCATAAAGGATGAACTGAAGAACTTTGCAGCCAACCATTCTTCCTCAGTTGGTGTTCTGAAGTCGTGTACTTGGATCCGCGCATTGGTTAGTCACGTACTTGGGAGCCGTGCATCAAAGGTGGAGACTGTCACTACAGATCAAGTCCAATTAGGTATTGGGGTAAGGATTCAATTGTAGGTTGGTAAGGTACTTGGGATTCCTTTACTTGTAACCGCTTGATTTGATAATAGTGGAGTTTCGGGAGTGGTGACCTGAAAATCACCCGGTGGAGTTTTCGCCGTTAGGATTTTCCCCATTCGTAAACAAATCACCGTGTTATTTAATTTCCGCTGCATATTTAGTTTTTGGTGATTTGTTTGTGCTTCCATAAAATTGCATGATTAATTGATTAATTAATTACTTGGCTAAATTAATTAATTAGAGTTAATCACAATGGGTCATTCAGATTGTGACCTATCAAGTGGTATCAGAGCAGGCATACTCTGATTAGGATTTAATCTTTGCTGTGTTGATCCATTGACCCCTGTTGTCATGGCTATAACTGGTTTGAAAAGATCCTTGTTTTCAAATACATCTTGTTTTTCTAATCACTATTTGTTTAAGTGTCTCAGAAAACACAAGTCTAAAAGTTATTTGAATTCCTTTACAATGAATAATGGAAAGGATCTCAGTTTGGCTAAAAGGAAACTAGATTGTCTCAGAGTAAAAATGTGCAAAGGAGTTCACTTGAGAAGAGTAAAAGTTAAAGACCTAGCTCATCAAAGGCAGTTGAGTGAAAGAACCATTCCCTCTGATCTGTCATCCAAGCATGAAGTGTGTTTCATGATGAAGTCTGCCTTCAAAGTAATGGATACATGTCTATGGTATCTTGACGGTGGTTGCTCAAGACATATGATTGGTGACCGATCTCTCTTCAAGATCTTTGAGCTAAAAAAGGGTGGCAATGTGACTTTTGGTGATGGAAGCAAGTCACAAATTAAGGGGAAAGGAATCATATCTTTACCAGGACTGCCAGACATCGCAAATGTTCTTTATGTAGAAGGTCTAAGGGTTAACCTATTGAGTATAAGTCAGATATGTGATCAAAACTTCATGGTGCTGTTCTCAAAGGGAAAGTGTCTTGTCACGAATGAGTCTGGAAAGAAGCTTATTAGTGGGGTTCGCACTCTGGACAACTACTATGGATTGGTTCCTGATGCTGATGTAGTGTGCAATAGCATTCGTTTGCCAAATGAAGAACTGTGGCATCAACGAATGGGACATGCTATTTACAAGCATCTATCCATTGTATCTAAGCATGAATCTGTCTTGGGAATACCAAAGCTTAGCAAAATGAACAATGTAGTGTGTGGACCATGTCAACTTGGGAAACATAAAAAAGCTAAGCATCCGAGCACTCAGACTTTAGCTACTTCCAGACCATTGGAGCTTTTACATTTAGATCTTATGGGTCCAACCAGAACCGAGTCTCTTGGTGGAAAAAGGTACATCATGGTTGTGATAAACGACTTCACTAGATACACTTGGGTCATCTTACTCCGATCCAAGTCTAATGCTCCTGAGCACATTGAGGCTTTGTGCACAAGACTGCAGAATGAGAAGAGCTTAAAGATTGATAGAATTTGAAGTGACCATGGCAAAGAATTTGAAAACTCATACATGGAGTCTTTCTGCACAAGATCAGGTATATCTCAAGAGTTCTCTGCTCCTATTACTCCTCAGCAAAATGGTGTGGTAGAAAGAAAGAACAGAGTTATTCAAGAGATGGCCAGAGCCATGTTGCATAACAAAAATGTGGCTCGAAACTTATGGGGAGAAGCAGTAAACACTGTCTGTCATACGGTTAATAGGGTGTACTTCAGACCCGGTACCAAAAAGACTCCCTATGAGTTGTGGAAAGGAAGAAAGCCAAATGTGAAGTATTTCAGGATATTTGGAAGCACTTGTTTCATCCTTAAGGATAGAGAGAATGTGGGAAAATTTGACTCTCGAAGTGATGAAGGCATATTTCTGGGATACTCATCCACAAGCAAGGCTTATCGGGTATTCAACAAGAGAACTCTGAAAGTAATGGAAACAATAAATGTGGTCATTGATGAGTCTTCAGATTCCAGCACTGAGAAAGGCATTGAGGAACTCTCTAAAGAAATTCTTCCTCCTGAGCCTAATGAAGTTCAAGACATTGTTGAATCAGAACTTGTGTCTCCAAGTACTCCTAGTATTGTGGAAAACTCTATAGATGCTCCTACTTCACCAGATTCTGTGTCTCATAAAGAAAAAGGACCCTCCTCTAGAATCAAATTAAATCATCCTCCTGAAGATATTATGGGAAACAGGAATGAACTCACATTAAGGAAACGTACAGTTAACAAATGTGTTGCTAACTTTGTGTCTTATTCCTGTTATTTGTCACAGGTTGAACCCAAGAAAGTTGAGGAAGCACTACAAGATGAAAGTTGGGTCGAAGCAATGCATGATGAACTACTCCAGTTTCAGAGGAATGATGTTTGGACTCTAGTACCTAGACCAGAAAGTGAGCACATCATCGGTACAAAGTGGATATTCCGCAACAAGACTGATGAAGAAGGCAATGTGATTCGCAACAAGGCCCGTCTTGTAGCTCAAGGATACTCGCAAATGGAGGGAGTAGACTATGATGAAACATTTGCCCTAGTTGCCCGAATGGAGTCAATCAGAATTCTGCTTGCCCTAGCATGTCAGCTGAATTTCAAACTCTATCAGATGGATGTAAAGACTGCCTTCTTGAATGGGTTACTCAAAGAGGATGTCTATGTGGCTCAACCAAAAGGATTCATTGATCCACACTTCCCGGATCATGTGCTATACCTTAAAAAGGCACTTTATGGGTTGAAGCAAGTTCCAAGAGCGTGGTATGATAGACTCACACAATATCTGGTGTCACATGGGTTCACAAGAGGAAAGGCTGATCAAACTCTCTTCATCAAAAGGGAAGACGATGAGTTGATAGTTGCTCAAGTCTATGTTGATGATATCATCTTTGGGTCGACTAAGGATGAATTTGCTCATGACTTCTCAAAACTCATGCAAGCCGAGTTCGAGATGAGCATGATTGGAGAACTGACTCACTTCCTAGGATTACAGATTCGTCAACAAGATTCAGGTATATTTCTTTCTCAATCTAAATATGCTAAAAATCTTGTGAAAAAGTTTGGTTTGGAATCTGCTAGTTCTGTTAGAACCCCTATGAGCCCTAATGTGAAACTCACTGTAGACTTGTTAGGTAAGAGTGTTGACCCCTCTCTTTATAGAGGTATGATAGGTAGTCTTCTTTACCTCACTGCCAGTAGACCTGACATTAGTTACAGTGTAGGAGTGTGTGCTAGATATCAAGCTAATCCTAAGGAATCCCACATGACCGCTTTAAAAAGAATCATAAAGTACGTCAATACCACTGCTGAGTTTGGTGTGTGGTATAGCAAGGACACTAATGGTGTCTTAGCTGGGTACTCTGATGCTGATTGGGCTGGTAATGCTGATGATAGAAAGAGTACTTCGGGGGGTTGTTTTTATGTGGGTAACAATCTTGTCTCTTGGATGAGCAAAAAGCAGAACTCCATCTCATTATCCACTACGGAAGCTGAATACATTGCTGCTGGTAGTTGCTGCACACAACTCCTCTGGATGCAAAAACTCCTTCATGATTATGGTATTAGTCAAGAGCATCTCACTATCTATTGTGACAATACCAGTGCCATTAATCTCTCTAAGAACCCGGTTCAACATTCTCGAACCAAACACATAGAGATTCGACATCACTTCATTAGGGAGCTTGTCGAAAATGGTACTCTCACTCTTGAATTTATTCACACTGATGATCAGAAGGCTGACCTGTTTACCAAACCTCTTGATAGCAAACATTTTGAATTTCTTCGTCAAAACATTGGTGTCATCTCCATGGATTGATATCCTTCTCTTGCCCCTCTTCTTCATGCATATGCATCTAGTTTTTGCATTATTTTGTTTAACATGTTTTGTGTGTTTACTTTCAGTTTTGTTTATTTTGTTTTTGATATAAAAAAAAAAAAATTTGAAAAATCAGAAAAATACAAAAACAGTGTGTGTTATGTGTACTTTGGTACTTGTGTACCTTGGATGGCCAATGAAACAAAATTTTCTAAACTTTGTATCTCTTGTAGCTTAGATGAGCATCTCTATGCACAACTAAGCAAGTGAGCTTTGTGGCTCTTGTTTGTGATGAGTAAGATTAGGTTATCTCTTAAAACTTAACACTCATATCACTCTTTTTGACGGGTAGGACTAGAAAATCCTAAGAGAAAGGCATAAATAACCATCTCACCACTGTTGCCCGCCAATCATAATATGACACCTGTATGCTTCGGCATAGCAAAAGTGCAGTGTCAAAGACATTCGTATGCTTCGGCATAGCAAAAGTGCGATGTCAAATGCTTAACATCTTGGGTATTTCTTTTCTCTCTTTTATATACCCATGTATGATATGCTAAAATAAAAGAAAACATGCAAAGAAAATAAAAAGCAAAAAGATTAAAAATGCTTTAAATATGGTTGCAAGCGTGTATTCTAGGAGATGTGGGAGTTATAGGATGTACCTCGAAGGTGATAGTCCCCATCAAACAGTTATGATTGTGTGTGAGTTAAAAGTTATTTTCTCATATCTCAGATCGTCATAACATCTATACACATATGCAATCTTGCGATGTTTTTCACACACAACACGCAATATTCTTTGCTACTTTTGATACATGTGCAGGTACAATGTGATTTGGCCATCACAAAGGTTTTACATGTGCTAATGTATGCTCACTAAACTGTCATAACTTGTTTTTGAAATATAAAATTGGTTAGACTTGTTTAGTGTGTGTGTGTGTTTTGCATGATCCTTGTGCTTATTTTCTTGTTGAGAGATGTTTTTGAGAGGTTTATATGTTGAGTGGATCTTTGGTTGAGATGTGTGTTGGATTGCATTCATGTCTGTGTTTTTCCTTTCTCGAAAAACTGGTTTTTACTGCTGGCTCGACACCTCCCTCGACACCTCCTCGATACCTGTCATCTGTCGAGCTTCTCAAGTTGTTTCTTATCGCAATCTCGACACCTCTTCGACACCTGATGGATCGATCGAGAAAGTCTCTGTCCCCTCGATAGATTCTCGACACCTGATGGATCGATCGAGATTCACTTATGCTGTTTGAGTCTTCTTTCTCGACACCTGTCTCGATACCTTGTGGATCGATCGAGATTTCTTCTGTCTTCTCGACAGCTTCTCGATACCTTGTCGATCGATCGAGCTTCTTGAATCTGCATTTGGCCTTGTTCCTCGATACCTCTCGATACCTGCATCTGTCGAAGGCATTTTTCCTCGATACCTTCCTCGACAGCTTCCTCGATACCTCTCGACACCTCAGCTGTCGAGAATTACTGAGGTGCCTATTTAAGTGCAGATCGCGATTTTTCACTCATTTCTCTCGATCTCACTCGATCTGTCTGTGGCTTCTCATCTTCCAAACTTGATTTTCTCACTCAATCTTCAACCCCACTTGGATCTTGCTCATTCCTTGCTTCAATCTCTTGGTAAGATCACTTTTCCCTTCCTTTTTCATGCATTTCATGTTTGAAAACCTAGTTTTTGGGATTTTTCATAAAAATTTGGGTTTTTCAAATTGTTGAGTTTTTCTTGAAATTTTGGGTTGGGTTTACACTTAAATGTTGTTAAAATGTCATACATTGCATTTCATATGCATTATAATGATATTTACATGCATTTAGATGTGTGCTATATGCTGTGTGCTGGTAGGATTGGATTGAGCTGAGCCCATGATGATATTTGTGTTTTGCATATCACATGATCATGCATTCCCATGCATACGTACTTGTTATTCAAATATTTGTCATTTATGAACTGTTTTGGAAATTTTCTGAGTGTCTCTCTCTCTCTTTCTCTCATTCTTTACGTTAGTAGTGTTTATGGCACCCAAACGTAAATCTACTCCTACTCGGAACCCTCTGCGTTCTAGAGCTTCTACTTCTTCTGATAATCCTCCTTTAACTTCGGCTCCGTGATGGAGATGCCCATAAGGCATTTTCAGAGAACTTTTCTAAACGAGGTGTTCATTTGGAACGCCAAGTTATTCTGGCGGACTTCGCCGATACTGACCTTCCCTTTGTCATTAACAGTAGGGGATGGAGGTCACTGTGTGACATCCCGGTCACTTGCCCTCTCGTGCTAATCAAGAGTTCTACTCCAACATGCACGAGATTGATCTTTCAGTACCTCTCTTCTTCACTCGCGTTCGAGGTACGCGCATTCTTGTCACACCGCAGTTAGTTGCGGATGTGCTTCGGTACCTAGGATAGAGTTTCCTGATTACCCCTCTTGTGAGCGTCTGAGGACTGTGTCCAAAGATAAGCTGATTTTCGCTTTTTGTGAGCGCCCTGCTGATTGGGGTGAGCATTAGTTCACATCATGTAGGCCTTTTGCTAAAGGTCCTAGATTCATTAACATGGTGATGACTTTTGTTCTCCATCCTCTTTCTCACTATAACTCTATCACAGAGCCTCGTGCTCGATTTCTACTATCTTTGCTAGAGCATCTTACCATAGACTTCCTTCTCACTTCATCCGGTCTATCATAGAGGTATATCTTGATTCGCGTCCCGTGATAAGCTCATCTTTCCTTCTGCTATCACACGGATTTTACGCCATTTTTTCGTTCCCTTTCCTGTATCCGACCACTTCATACACATATCTGCCATAGATGCCGCTACCGTAAAACGTAGTGAGGCGTAGTTCAGGTCAAGACAGCCAGGTGCCACTCCTCCCTCCCGTTCGGCTCCATCCAGATCAGCTCCATCTACATCTGCTCTTTCTTCCTCTTCGAGCGATGTATCCCTTGGAGATATTATGGCGCAGCTGCAGCACATGGACACTCGTCTTGATACACTCTCTGCTGAGTTGTATCAGGTGAATGTTCGTGTGGGTCGTATTGCACGACGGCAGGCGATCATGGGTGAATTTGCTCCAGAGGCTACTCCTTCACCACTACTCCAGCAGCTTCAGATTCTGAGGATGATGAGGATGACAATGATGATGATGATGGGGATGCTAGCTCTGCCGATGAGATGTCTACATGACACTCTACCCTTTGTCACCCGTGACAAAAGGGGAAGTAGTTTTGGGCTATGAGAGTAGTCATCTTAGGGGGAGAGTTAGTGTAGGACATTTTTGATAGGGGAGTGTTGTCATTTTTGAGGGATGTAGTGAGGCTATATATGTATTTTTTCTTATATCTTAGATACATTGGTCTTGTATATGAGGTCCTTTGACCATTTTACATACATTGTACATATCTTATCTCTTATATATGTTGATGTATGTTTCTTTCACCTCTCTTCTTCATGTGTTATTTCTTTTCTATCTTTATACACATGTTCTTTATACTTGTATGCAATCTATTTATTTCTGTTTCACACAAGATGTCTTGATGAGTTTTGTTTAAAGTGTTTCAGAAATACAGGTTGTCAAAGTCTACTTATCATAAGCTCTCTTCTTGCAAAGTTTTTCAAGAGTTTGTGTTAGGATAGATTTTATTGTATTCAACAAGTGAATATGAGTTGAGTGATTTATGACTTCTCTCATATGCTCATTTGTTTGTTGTGGTTTTGTCACGGATTGCCAAAGGGGGAGATTGTTAGGACATATATGTTTTAACTTGATTAAGAACATATGTCACTTAGTTATGTAAATTGGTTAATCCTTTGACAAAACGCACTCTACTTGTAATTGGGTAGTTCTAGGTGTTTTTAATACTTCAAGAAACAATGTTTCAAGGTCAAGTGTTGAAGTCATCAAGTCTGTCCAAGAGAAAGCAAGCTGAAGTGCAAGGTTTTTAAAGCTCGACACCTGCTCGATAGCTACCTCGACACCTGTTATCTGTCAAGATTTAAAAATTCAGATTTTCGATCTGATTTTCTTGGGATCCGTGAATATGTTTTTGGGCCTTTTTTTCTTCTAACCCTAAACATATAAAAGGATTATTTTAAGAGCCGTCAAGTGTGACACAAGTAGCTTTAGCATTGAGCAATCTCTGTTCAAGCAAATTATGATCAACAGACGAAGTTCTTGACCTAGTTCATCTTCCATCAAGAAGTTGCTGTGTATTTGCACCATAGGGTTTTGTAACCAAGCATCTTCCTACTATTCATCATAAAGGATGAACTGAAGAACTTTGCAGCCAACCATTCTTCCTTAGTTGGTGTTCTGAAGTCGCGTACTTGGATCCGCGCATTGATTAGTCACGTACTTGGGAGCCGTGCATCAAAGGTGGAGACTGTCACTACAGATCAAGTCCAATTGGGTATTGGGGTAAGGGTTCAACTGTAGGTTGGTAAGGTACTTGGGATTCCTTTACTTGTAACCGCTTGATTTGATAATAGTGGAGTTTCGGGAGTGGTAACCTAAAAATCACCCGGTAGGGTTTTTGCCGTTAGGGTTTTTCCCATTCGTAAACAAATCACCGTGTTATTTATTTTTCGCTGCATTTTTAGTTTCTGGTGATTTGTTTGTGCTTCCATAAAATTGCATGATTAATTGATTAATTAATTACTTGGCTAAATTAATTAATTAGGGTTAATCACTAGTGGTCATTCAGATTGTGACCTATCATCATGTCAGAAAGACTCAATTAGGTCGAGTCTTTTGCATCTAAAACCTTTTAGATGCACTATGAGCATTGAAGTTCTTATTCACATTCGCATGATTTCTAACTCCAGAATTGGAATAAAGGTTCAACGCCTTAACCAATTCACCAATAAGTGCCATAGGATCTTGTGCTTGAGGCACATACACATTTGGTTTATTTGCTCTCTCAGCAGCTTGAAGCTTGTAACAGTTAGGATGAATGTGTCCAGACTTTCCACAAAAATGACAAACCCAAGCAGGTTTACTATGCATCTTGTCCTTAAAAAGGGTAGAATCCTTAAGTTTAGGTTCTCCTAGGTCAACCCTAATCTTCTTAGGTGGTGAAACTTCTATGGGTTTAACAACCTCACTCACAGGCGGTTTAACAGTTTCACTCACAACCTCTCTCACAGAAGGTTCAGAAGAAGAAGAAGGAACAAAGTTCGTGGAATGAGGATTAGACACAGAGATGCTTTCAACATATCCTAACCTAGATTTATCAGAAGGATACTTTTGAACATTCAGCATGTGATCAAGTTTAGAGCTAGCAGATCTAGCAACAGATAAATCATGTTCCAAAGTTTTAACTTTATCAAGTAAAAGCATGTTCTCAGATTTCACATGGTTCAAAAGATCATTAGCATCAAATAGTTTAGCAAGCAAATTTTTCTTTTCAAGCTCAAGAGAATCAATTTTCTTCAGGCTAAGTTCAACATTCATAACATCCTTTGCAGCAAATTTGCTAAGTTTATTATAGGCCTCTTGAAGATCTGCATCCTCAGAGAGTTCCCCATCAAAAGGGTTCTCCTCAACAAATATGCTTTCATTGACTACAGCAGTAGCAGTGAAAGCAATGAAGTTTCCATCCTCGTCACATTCAGACTCATCATCAGAAACCTCATTATCATTAAGGGTTACAGCCATAGCTTTACCCTTATTTCTCAAGAATGTAGTACATTCAGATTTAACATGACCATACCCTTAACAACCAAAACACTGAGCACCCAAAGAATTGTTTGAAGATTGACCTACTTTTTCTCTAGGTTTTTCAAAGTTATTAACCTTAGTGGGATCATTCTTCCTAAAGTTTCTAGGTTCAGTAGTGTTTGTACCTCTTGCCCTTCTATTTGTATTTCTCAAAAAGTTTCTAAAATTCTTGGCAAGGTAAGCTATCTCTGTAGCAGCGAGCTCATCATCAAATCCACCAACCTTAACATCATCAACAGACTTAAGAGCCATTGATTTGGATTTGTTTGTTTTGGATAAGTCAGACTCATAGGACTGAAGAGATCCTACAAGCTCATCAACAGGGATGGAGTCCACATCCTTACTCTCAGTAATGGCAGTCACTTTGGGTCTAAAGTCTTCAGTTAAAGATCTAAGTATCTTCCTAACAATTTTAGGTTGATCATAGATTTCACCCAGATTAAAAGCATAATTAACAATATCATTCAGTTTGGCATAAAATTCATCAAAGGATTCATCATCAGACATCCTAATGCTCTCAAACCTAGAAGTTAATTGCTGCAGTTTTTTTATCTTAACTGCCTTCGTGCCTTCGTGCACAGTTTGGAGGATTTTCCAAGCAGTATGAGCAACCTCAACATTAGAGATCCTCTTAAATTCCTCCATAGAAATAGCATTGAAGATGACATTCATAACTTTGCTATTGAAGCCAGTTGCTTCTTTTTCAGAAGTTTGCCACTCACTCACAGGAGTAGTGGGCTTCTCCCATCCGTATTCAACAGAATTCCAAACCCTCTCATCAATAGATTTCAGGAATGCTTTCATCCTTACTTTCCAATAAGCATAGTTATTCCCATCAAAGTGAGGAGGAACAACAAGAGAGTGTCCATGCTCCATGACACCAGGGGTCAAGGATCAGCTCAAAGATCAAAAATCTTAAACAAAAGAGCTACTTGCTCTGATACCACTTGAACGGTTTTAGACCCCTTAACACATAACCAGATTGAGTAGCCTAGTTAATTAGCCAAGTTGTTACTTAGTCAAATTAAGCAATTCTAGGTTAAAACAATCAAACAATCATATCAATAATATATAGCAGCGGAATACAAAATAGTACAAGATATGATCATCCAGGAAAACCAAACTGGTAAAAAACCTGGGGAGGATTTTTTTACCCACCAATCCTCAAGGCAAAACTGAATTCACTATGAAAGAATCGAAGTTCATACAAAAAGACTTACAAGCTCCCTGCTCGACTTCCTAATGCTACCTACTAGTAGAACTTACTGACACGACCCCGTGCAAGCTCCGAATCCACGGACTCCTTCTTTCTTGAATTCTTCAATCAGCTACAAGCACCCACGCTTGATATTCTTTAAGTTTCAATGGTAGCAACCAAGTTGATCATCAAGATGTTGAAGTAATCTCTATCTTGAAAACCCTAAGCTTCGTGTAAAGGAAAGCTCCCCTAGATCTCACAAGAGATTTACACAAAATAGCAATGTATGAGCAACAATACAACTGGAGCAACTCTAAAAACGTGGCTAGGGTTTTGCCTTATATACCTAGGGCAAAAACATAAAACCCTAAACGTTTAATGAGTTAGGGCTGAGTTGGAAAAACTGCAGAAAACGCAATCTGGTCTACTTTCGATCGATCGAGTCTATTCTTCGATCAATCGAGCCAGACCGAAGTGCCCCAATGCATCTACAGTCTCTCGATTCCAACTTTACAATAATTAATCAACTTTGAGCAAGCTTAAACAAGACTAAACATATTGTTTTGATCATGGTTTGCCAATATTACAAATTAGAGTTTTAAATACATAAATTCATAAACCTTTAGAACCTAACAATTATTTTATTGTTTACACAAGCTACAGTACCCGTGTATATTTACACGGGTACTGTAGCTCATGGAAAAATATGACCGATTTTACACATTTTTACACCCACTGATATGGGTGTTTTTTTACTCAAAATGTGTAAAATTTGCACTGTACATGTATTTTAGAAGACTTTAAATGATCTGATGTGAATACTCTTAGATGTTAAAATATTAGGTATATTATAATGTGAAATAGTACAAATTTGGACGTGTATGCTCTAGTGAGAAAAGTCTCTCTCTCAACCAAAAAAAGAGAAAGAAAAAAGAGGTAAGTAAAGTCTAGTAAGTTTGCTCAGTTCATGGAATTTTCCTCTTATCCATGGTGGAAGAAACATAAAAGATAGTTTATAATTTTTCAATTTTTTTAGAGCCCTTCATCTTTCATTCTGCCATTAATGAAACTTGGATGGAAAAAGTAGAGAGAAAATTATATGTTTAAGTAAACTTGACATTTTTACTCCTATAATTTATTTAATAAAAATTCAGATAAGAATATATTAAGAAATTGACACAAATTTTTTATCTTCCTCTCACTTCTTTCCCCCTCTTTCTCTTACCGAAAACTTCAAATGGAAAATAAAACATTGGTCTCTTTTTCGCATCTTTCCTGGAACTTACCTCTGCATTGGCTAGTACGAGAGTTAGCTGTCCTATCAGTGTCATTGTTTAGAAATGTAAACTTAAACTAGCAATTGGGTCTTCAAGGGATTTTTTTTAAAAAATAACTATAAATCTCAAACTATATTATTAGTTAGGCAAGGTTTGAAACATATTTGATTTATAACAATTCGATTTTTCTAGAGTCGATTTTGCCCTTTGAAAATCCACTGGGAAATCGACTTTTCTGGAGTCGATTTCCCAGTGGATTTTCAAAGGGTGAAATCGATTCCAGAAAAGACAAGGTTTGAAACATATTTGATTTATAACAATTCGATTTTTCTAGAGTCGATTTCGCCCTTTGAAAATCCACTGGGAAATCGACTTTTCTGGAGTCGATTTCCCAGTGGATTTTCAAAGGGTGAAATCGATTCCAGAAAAGTCGAATTGTTATAAACCAAATATGCTTCAAATCTTGCCTTACTAATACAATAGTTTGAGGAATTTGGTTATTTTTTAATAAAATCCGGTCTTCGAGTAATGAACTTTTTTTTTTCTCATTAAAATATATATATATATATATATTATTATTATTATTAAAGTAGTGAGTATAGTGACTTCGATTACCCTCGTCTTGGGCAGAAAAAGTTGTTTGACAACCATAGTCATATGACAAAATAATTACATCATAGATAAATTAATCCAGAATTGTCGATAGTTGTGTTAGAAAGCTGGACTTGTAAAACAACTTGACCAGGACCCCAGCGGAAACACACCAGTTGCAAATATATATAAAAATCTACCCCATTAAATTATATATATATAATAATAGATACTTGCTCTACATTTTGTTTGTGTGGTGTCTTTTCTGAAATAAAAGTATATGTGGGGGTTCCACTTAAAACTCAAAATTCTTTGCTTTCACATCTTTTTCCCTTTCTCACGGCAATTCAAAGAAAATTTACAATCCAGGAAATAAAAAGTAAAAATTTGAAACAGCCCTTTAAAAAAATCTAAAATAATGGATAAGAAGATAATTTTTGCTACAATTATTTTACATGAGAGATTGTGATTGGCTGCACATTTTTTGCATACAAACTCACCACTTTTTCTCTTACCACTCACAATCTATCTACCACATAAACAATTTGTGGTTTATTACGTGCTCTTAGAATTTTTGCTATTAACATTTTCTCTTTCATCTCATGACTTAAAAAGTAACTAATGTTTAACTGCATACCCAAAAATGTGTTTACAGAGCTACAGTATAGCTCTTTGAAAAAAAAGCATCCCAGTAACCCAATTTTTTAAGGGTTCACTCTCCAAAATTTGAAGAAATTTTGGTTTAAGTAGTCTATTAGAGAGATGCTCTAAGGAAACAGCATTGCATTTGGGGTTTTACTTTTTTATAGGCGCTTGCCTGCTTCATTTCAACTAGATCTTAATAGGCATTTTATGTGTTGAGGCAGCATTTCATAAGGGGTTGGACCTAAGAGCCTTAGTTTCTTTCTGCTTCAATATTGAATGTTCAAATAGGGTGTAAAACACTTATGAACGTTTAGACCCCCAAATTAAAATTACCAACACAAGCTTACAATCAAACAATATATGTGCAGAAAATGAAATATAAGTTATAACCAAATTGGTAACACACTCTAAACTATAATTAATAATTAACATGGCAATAATTAAAAGGTAAAGAGAAAGGGAAGAAAGCTGCAAACACAAAGATAACACGGCGATGTATTATCGAAGAAGAAACTGAAGTATTCGCCATAAAACCTCTCTGCCACCCTCTAAGCGTTCAATGATCCACTAAAGAATAAAGTTGGGATACATAAATAGCAGAAGACCCTCCAAGCCTAATCTACCCAGTGCACCTAAACCCTCCAAGCTTCTTGCTCCAACAGGGTTACGCCGAACCTTGTTTTTTCTAGCTTATCGGATCTCACAACAAGCTCCATGTTGCATCCACCATCATTGACATCTTCTAATGCTTCCCAAGGCTCTAAAAACACTCAACGCTCTAAATGGGTGTGGGTACTGTTTAGGTAGAAATCTCATCTCAATGGGTATGACAATGGGAGAGGGAATGATAAGAGACTACAAAGATTTCTCTCTAAGAATGGGTAGCTCTTTCTAATAGGTAGGTGTGTTGTAGAAGTGTTTTTCTCTCTGAATAGCCACACTACATTTTGTGGGAATAAGGGTATATATAGTAGGGTATGAGATGGAATGTGAAAAGTCAGTTTTCATCCAAACAGGGCATTCTGGCGACTTGACCTCACGACTGGAATGAGTCGCGAGCTTGAGTCGCGAAATAACTTCCAGGCCAGAATGTACTTTTTGTCCTATAGTGCTCTAGCTATCGTGACCCTTCAGCTCCCAGCATGCTTCACACGTGTGGCGACTTGCCAGTCGTGAGATCCAGTCGTGAGACTCCTCTTGAATGCACACAACTTGAGTTTCTTCACGCTCTCTTACATACAACCCTTACATTATTTCCACCTAAATATAGAGTTTCTACATGCTAAATTACAAGCAAATTTGACATTGAATAAAGTTAACACAAGGTTGATTAAATTCAACCTTACAAATATTTATCTTGATAATTGTAGTTTAATATAGTAAACCAATGCATTTGTAGATATGTGGTACCAATTCATACCATGTTAACTTTACGTAAAGTAATACAATTATAACTGATCAAACTATGAATATGATAACTCGAAGATAACATTTAACTATGGTCACAATTGCAGAATGAATGGGAACATTTGGAAAATCCCAATAGTATGAAGTCCTAACACAAAGGCAATAAGCACTTGTAGGAAGAAATGACAAAAATGCCGAATGAGAAACAACTCTTAAATCCCCAAAAAGTCGTTGTAAGAATGAATATCTTTTGTGCATATATATATATATATATATAGAGAGAGAGAGAGAGAGAGAGAGATGGGTTCAAGTTATACCTGATGTAACTCCACAAAAGTTACACATTTTTTAAGCCGTAAATTTATGAGAGATCCAACAGATAAAAACAAAACACCACTATCCATTACAACATTATGTACTTATCTAATTAATAATCTCCTCATTATCTCTCTCCTTATTAAATATTTCTTATGTCTCTTTTTCTCTCTCTTTATTAAGTCTTTCTTTCCATTTCTTTGCAATTTCTCCTACATTTCTACTTTCTTATTTTTTTTCTCCCTGACTATCACTTTCCTTATACCTCTTTTACAAAATGTTCAGGCAAAAATATTCATGGCAGGAGCCGCAAATGGCATCAAACAACTAAATGAAGAGAGACAATAATGACCCAAAACACCCAAAATAGACTGATATGACCTGAAATTTTTTCTGAAATGGAATAGGGTGGGTTACTATTCTAGTTTGTTTATTGGCACAGTATTTTCCAGCCGTTACGGCCGTTACGAAATGTAATTTGTTAGGACATATGTGATTCACATGTTAGAAACATATGTCACTATTTTGTGTAATTGGCTAATCTTTTGACAAAACGCACTTTGCTTGTATTTGGGTAAATCTAGGATGTGTTTGATACTTCAAGAAACCTTGTTTCAAGTTCAAGTGTTAAAGCCATGCAAGTTTGTTCAAGAATCAAGTGAGAAAGTACAGAATTTTAAAGCTCGATAGCTACTCGACACCTCTTGACACTTGGCTATCTATCAAGCTCTTCATCTTTCTTTTTATCGCAATCTCAACACCTCTCGATAGCTATGTCGATCAATCGAGAAATTTTCTTTCCCCTCAATAGCTCTCGATAGCTCCAACAAATAGGCTCGACACCTCCTCGATCGATTGAGAATTACTAAGAATTACGAAATTCAGATTTCTAGATCTGATTTTCAGCCCATGCTGACATGTATGTGTAGAGTTTTTTTCTCACAACCTTAGACCTATATAAGGCCTATTTTAGAGGTCGTCATATAAGAGAATACAAAAAGAACATAAGCAAAAGGTGACTGATACTTTATTCTCTCAGAAAAATGCTATTACGTCTTTGCGCCTTAGGGTCTTGTAACCAAGTGCTTCTTGATCTTCATTATTGATGAAGTGAAGAACTTTGTAGCTAACATCTTCTTCAAGTTATTGTGTTACTCACGTACTGAAAGCCGTGCATCTTTGGTTAGTCACATACTAGGATCCATGCATCAAAAAGGGTAGCGTTCATACATTGAAGAGTTCAAAAGTTCTGAAGTGGTAAAAGGTTTCTGTTGTAAGTTCATCTACGAGAATAGTAGAGTCTAAGGACAAAGGTTTTGTACTAGATCTGAAACTTTTCTTTACTATAGTGAATTGCTTTCCGGGAAGGTTTCCCCCTAAATTTTTTACTGTGAAACTAGTTTATTTCATTGGTTTTCCTGAGTCATTATATCTTGTCTTATTTATTTTTTTTCGATGCATTATTTTGACATGATATTAATATTTTTTTTGTTTTAACAATTTATTCATAATAAATCTAATTAACAACTGGGGTTTAAAACTTGTTAATTCTATCAACCGGGGTCTAAATTTCCCAACAAGGGGTATCAGAGCGGGTACACTCTAATTAGATAAATTTCCTGAGTGTGATCCTTGACCCCTGTTGTCATGGATCATAAACAATCTCTTTTGATTCCTCCTTTATTTGATGGAACTAATTATACGTACTGGAAAGTTCGTATGAAAGTTTTTTTGCAGGCTCTAGGTGAATAGGTATGGCAAGCTGTTGAAGTTGGCTAGATTAAGCTAAAGGAAGCGCCGGTGGATTGGGATGATGCAACAATCACAACGGCAAATTTCAACAGTAGGGCCTTGAATGCTTTATTTTATGGGGTGAACAATGAAGAATTTAAGAAAATATCGTCTACAGAAGTTGCCAAGGAAGAATAAACCATTCTTGAGACCACCTATGAACAAAGCTTCTCATCATGCATTTCTTTTTCTTTCTTAAGATGTTTGGCTTTGTAACTTAGTTCTCTCTCTCTTTCTCTTTCTTTTTTTTCTTGACCAAGAAATTCACTTTTTTTCTTGGTTTTAGATTTAGCACTGGGTTATGTATACGTTACAATAACATATAATATTATAGCCTTATTAGTTTCAAAATTTTGCGACTGTTTAAGTGTGTACTTCCCTTCAAACATGTGTGGAATTTCGAATTCATTACCCAATAATTTGTAAATTAATATGGACATCATCTTGGATGTGAGCAGAGGAAAACACTTGTTAGTCATCATTACCAAAGGAATAGTTTTTGACTTTGTTTATTCTTCCCTCTCAGCAAGGAAAGGACACTGTAACTGTATACCATTGAAACAGTGATAATTCTCCTCAGCAAGTATATTCATTATTTGAGAATTCTACATGCGTCAATAAAAGTTAAAATAAGATTTCGAGAGTGAAAGGAGCAATTCCTATAAGGAGAAATTCAATTCAAGTATATTCCTCTTCTTATTATTTTACTTTTTCTATAATTCATGATTTCAAATAAAATAACACACACACACATATATATATATATATATATATATATGAAGAATCAAGGGCAATATACTTATATAGTCCTGGAGTAGTGCTTTCGATGCTCACAAATTGGATGGGCCACATGATGAGTCCCACGTGTGGAGTTTACTCCTTTGTGATAGGTTCTAAACTTTTAAGATTGAAAACTAACTTTTGTACGCACTACAAAAAAAAGTCTTGTAGCCGCGTTTTTAAAACATGGCTATAGCTCCTGAAAACGTCCTATAGCCAGTGTTTTTTGTTGTGACGGGACAAGGCAAAGGTAGAATTCAAGGAAGACATGAAAAAAGAAAGAATTTCCTTAATTTGAAGTTTTGGTTGGAGAGAGATAAAGTGAGAGGAAAAAAAAACTCTTCTATTAGTGACAGCTTAATTTTTGAAAAAAAAAAATATAGGAGTGAAAATTTCAAATATATTTATTCAAATTATTTTCTCTCTATTTTCCTACCAAGTTACATTAATAACAGAGAATGAAAGATGATGGACTCTCATAAATCTAGGTTCATCCATCCCCTACTTCTTTTCTTCACTATAAATTTTTTTTAAAATGATAACCTATCTTTAATTTTTCTTCAACTCTAGTATATATATCCTTCCACTTTATCGCACACTAAATGCATAGTGATCAGATAAGGAAAATTCCACAAACCTTGTGTCTAGTGAGTAGGGATGTGCATGGGTCAGGTTGGATTAGGTTAAGGAGCTTTTTCAACCCAACCCACCATAGTGGGTTAAAAAAAAAATCCAACCAACCCAACCCATTTCAGGGCTCCAACTCACATGGATTGAGTTAAGTCTAGTTAGACCCATGGTTTGGAAACTTTTTTTTTTTTAGTTACTATTATTATTATTATTATTATTAAATTGAGCATTAGAACAACACAACTACAAATTAGAACAAATTTATAACCAACTAATCATGAGTATAACACCAAACAAATACAAACTATATAAGAAGAATTTAGGGCTTGGATTTTACTTAGGAGGAGGGGCAAAAAAGTAAATAACAAAATTATATAATATATTTAATTTTTTTTTAAATGTATTAAATATAGGTGGGTCAAGTTAGGTTAGACGAATATATAAGAAGAATTTAGGGCTTGGATTTTACTTAGGAGGAGGGGCAAAAAAGTAAATAACAAAATTATATAATATATTTAATTTTTTTTTAAATGTATTAAATATAGGTGGGTCAAGTTAGGTTAGACGAATTTGTAAATCTCATGACCCGAACCCAATTCAACCCACTATAAAAAAAAAAAAAAAAAAAAAATTCATAACCCAATTCAACTCAATAACTCTTAAAAATAGTCAGTTTTGATAGGTTGGCAAGTTCATAGCACACCCCTACTAGTGAGGTCAAAATGCTAATGATGAATGGAGTCCTTTATTAGTTTTTTTAATCATCAAAATAGAAGTTTACTTCAATAAACTAGAATTTGTATACAACAAGTGTGCCCATGTGTATCACATTTCACACACACAAAAAAATAAAAAGATAAAAAAAATAAAAATAAAAACAGAAAAGAATAAGTCCATGAACATAACTTTTTTAACAATTTGTTGAAATAATCAGCAAATAATAAAGATGTAATTGATAGATAAATGATGGTATTAACCAGCTCATGTGTGAATGATATTATTAGACTTTTTATCCATCAATCATAATTTATATCATTTTAGCAAGTTGTGAATTCAGCAAGTTTGGGAAAGATGTGTAATTATAGCAAGAATGAAAGCAGAGCCATTAATTTCCCTCTAGCATAAACCTGGACCTCAGAATGACATTTTCTTTAAGAAGATTCCCGACAAAATACCAAGTGGAATGCATAAATGGAGACTCTCCATTTCGTTGTCCGTATCCTACTACACGGCCTTGAGAGTGCCATTTTTTCTTCCTAAGAGCATTCTCATCAGCTCTCTCATAAAAAAAATGTCATTTTAACACACCAAAAACTTACTTTATTATTTTAGCACATCATTTTACAATGTCCCATTTATCAGGTGTTTTATTATCCTTTTCTATACATTAAAATAATATTTACACCACATTAAAATAATATATTAAACTCCTCCAACAACAACAACAACAACTCCTCCCACCACTGCCGCAACAATGGCCACTAACAACCTGCCGCAACAACACCGACAGCCACCATCGGCTCAAACCCACATCCACCAACGGTACCTTTAAAAAAAAAAAAAAAAATCCACAACAACCCAAAAACTAACCACCACAACTACCTAATAATCACCACCACAACCACCAAATTGCTGCCACAATCACAGTATGCTTGTGCAGAAACCCATCCCAAATCAAACCTCAAAACCCACAACCCACCACATTCACAAACCTCAAAACCCATCCCAAATCAAACCAACCCACAGCTCACGTGGCGAGATCGGCTTCAGGCGAAGACATCAGCGATGAGATCGACTTCAGGCAGCTTCAGGCGAGATTGTTTTCAGCGGCTTGAGGTGCCTTTAGGCGAGATTAGCTTCAGGCGGCTTGAGGATGAGAGAGGAAAAGAATGAGAGTGAAGAGGGAGCTATGGAGGACGACTATGGCTCCGGCGAGATCGACGACTTCGGCGAGATCAGTGGCGAGATTGGCGGTGAGATTGGCAGCTTTGGCGAGATCGGGCAAAGAGAAGAAGTCAGACGCAGAGAGAAAAGATGAGATAAAAGAGAGAGAGAAAGCCGGAGTGAATATATGAGAGAGAACCCAGTGAATAAACAAATAATAAAAAATTTTGGCATTGCTGTCCGTACCGTCTCAAATATGAGATGGTACTGTAGCATGTTTCAAATTTTTGAAACATTTTGAACAGCTGATGGGGCTTGAATATTGGTATTTGGTGTGTCAACTGTCAAATATTTGGCATTTGACACACCTGATGAGAATGCTCTAACTCCTAAGAACATTATTTCAAACTTCGAGTGTAAAGCATGGACGATTAGTTATAATGTAATTCTCTCCAAAACAAAAAATTAAAAAAACAAAATTAAGAAGTATAATATGTTATATTAAGCACATATGTTATAAGTTTATAACAATTAGTTTCTCAAAAAAAAAAAAAAAAAAAAAAAGATCATTAAGTTCTCCGATATGGCCCAGTGCAGTCCTTAAAGTCTAAAGGGTCTGGACTATATTGTTTGCTGACGTCTGTTTTATTCTTAACGTGTGGAAAAATTCGGTTGAGCATATGATCCAACGATCATTATGTTCTCTGATATGGCCCAGTGCAGTCCTTAAAGTCTAAAGGGTCTGGACTTTTATTGTTTGCTGACGTCTGTTTTATTCTTTAAGTGTGGAAAAATTCGGTAGAGCACATACCCTACAAATTTTACCTTCGCCTCTGGTTCTTCGTCATTTCTAGGAATTTTCTATAGAGACCAGGCAGCAAAGATTGGCATATATATATATATATATATATAAACTTATAACTCAGAATTCCATCAAATAAAAAAAAAAAACTTATAACTCAGAAGACAAAAGTTTTCTATTGCCTAGTCAGATTCAACAAAGTCCCCAGACAGTCACCAAATTAATTCAGTGAAAACTTAATGCATTTCTCCTTTTCCTTTTTTAGAATTGTTTGGTTTTGTTCTGTCTCACAATTTGTTTCTTGACCAAGAAATTCACTTCTTTCTTTCTATTATACTTTATACCTAAGCAGATCCAATAAAGCCCAAGAGAGTGACCAAATTAATTTCTGGTAAGTGAAAACCCAATGCATTTGTTTTCTTTTTTTAGTTGTTTGGTTTTATTCGCTCTCACAATTTGTTTCTTGACCAAAAAATTTACTTCTTTAACATTGATCCGTCATCATTTCTGATCTGTTGTTTTCTTTGATTCTTGGTTGCAGATTTAGCATTGAGTTATAAGTTATAACATCTACAGCCTTAGTTTCAAAATTTTGAGACTGGTTATGGGTCCTTCACGAACATTTAGCAGTGGCCCAGAATTGGCAAACTTCGTGGTCAGCTCTGGTGTCCTGAACCAATCCTTGGCAACAGTTCAGGACCTCCATGGAGAAATAATCAATCAAAATGAACACCCAGTAAGACACAAAGTTTCTCAGCAACCAAACTGTACCATCATAGCTTTTTCTACTTTGCCTGCTTGTGGCAAAGACTATATTCAGGAAAGAGGAGATTTGGTTTCATCATCAACTCTAAAGAAGTCTTTTCCGCACTTCAATTTTCTGAGCACCAAAACCAACCCAGATTTCTCCATTAACAAAGCTGCACTTGAGCTTTTTGCCTCCATCAGTGACAGGCTCCCCACCTTGAAATCTCAGGTAACTCCATCGCCTGAAAATTCTTTCTTTTTATTCTGTTTTGTTACATGGTACTTTACTACTTAGCTTGGCAAAAGCTTAAGCATGAGAACGACTGTGGTTGACTGAGTCAATGGTCAAACAGCTTTAACAACTTCACTCTGAACAACTTCTAATTTCCTAAAAGGTTTTTTTTTTTTTTTTAACCTAAAAAGTTCCATATATATATATATATATATATGTCGTATGCGACAATTACTAATCGCTAGAATGTTACTTTGTCTGTTTGACCAGAACTGAAATGGGGTCGTTATTACTTGCTTCTCATTTGTCAATTCATTATTGTTGTTATTATTAATATGAGGGTATATTCTTGTGTATACATTAATTATTTATTTTAGAAAAAAATTTATGAGAAATTGAAAAAAATTTACTACCACACATCTTTGTTGCGATGGTCACTCTACAAGTATATAAGTACTTTTGGGATGTAAGAGGTAAGAGTCAGGGTTCAAGTCTCCAAGAAGAAACTCTATATACATATACACTTAGATTAGGTTAGAGTATAATTTTTATCTTGTATAAAAATAAAAAAAAATAAAAACCGTCAAAAATTACTTTTACATTTTTTTCATAAAAAGTTTTCCAAAATGAGTTATTAATATATATTCTAAGGCCATATGTTAGTAAAACTCTTAATATTATTATTATTATGGTTTTGAATATAAAATATATCGTTAATATAAAAAAAATTCTAACGAAACCATATATTGTTAGTATTTGAGACGTTAACCAATATTTTTTATATAATTATTTTATTAAAACAAAATTTTAGATTTAAAAAAGACTATATTGGGAGTTAGGAGTCTAAGTTATACCTGCTGTACCTTTAAGTAATGATATACAACCCAATTTTTTTTTAATTAGATTTGAATTTTGATAAATTCACAGTTGGATTACATTATTTTTGTATATTCTCTATTCTTACAAAATTTAAATATAGTAAAAAATTAGTAATCATGTTATCAATCAATTGTTTAAATTTAATTTTTTGTAATTTAAAATAATGTATAAAATATGGTTCAAATGGTAAATTATATCCTATTAGCATTAAAATTGGCATATTTGTTAAGAATATATAAAACATATAATTGAATAGTTGGATTTTTAAAATATGAATTCAAAAACAAATTATCGGGTGGTGTAATTTGAACTCAATCCATATATTAGATATCCACTATCTAGTTTCAAATATTTATGATATTTTTGCAAGTATTTTCTAATAAATATGAAATATCAAAATACATATTTATGAACCCTATTTTAAGATATCTTTTTTTTTAATATAAATTTATGATAGTTTTCTGTTAGATATGAAATTGATGTTTTGATTCTATTTTATGGGGTGTGTGATAGGGGTATTTAAACATTAGTTTTTGTTATTTAAATAATACAACACATATTTTTGCAACACTTTCACCCACATGTATTTCCAAAAAACTTAAACAACATTACTATAACAACATTGCTAAATGGACCCTTAAAATATTGAAAACTCTTTTCTGAGTTCAAAAAGAATTTTCTATTATGGATACCAAAATAACGCGATATCTGATATCTCAACAAGATTTTAAAAATCATTTTTACATATTTACATGTACATTATACTTTTTTTTATAGGATATTACATATACTCTACTTCGATAAAATATATATATATATATATATACATATATGTATCACTTAACTATTTTCAGAAATACATATTTTGATATTACATATTTACAAGAATTTTTTTTTTTCAAAAAAAAACTAAATTCTTAGTTTCTTTCTCTAAATTAAAAAAAAAAAAAAAAAACCTACATTCTTATTTAGTGATATATGGTATGGATTATTTATGTAATTTATTCAATTAAAAAAAATTTAATATAAAAAATTCAGCATAAAAATGGGAAAAAAATTTACTAAATGAAAGTACATACAGATATGTTACGGATTTGAATGAAAATTTTGAGTAAATGAAAAACTATAAGTGTTAAATTACTTTTTTATTATATTCAATTATATATATACAGCATATGCTTTTGTTACCTTAGTATAATTTTACAAGATATTGTTAAAAAAAAAAAAAAAAAAAAAAAAAAA